>NC_081408.1:761195172-761455172 GCF_030272615.1 Cryptomeria japonica | reverse complement strand
TATTTGTTTGGCCAATAGTCTATTGTTAGTGATTTCCACTATAGCTTTCTATTTTGTTAATCAAAGACTCCACCGGCATAGATTTGTTCTTAAAAATCCTCATATTCCTTTCCTTCCAAATATCCTAGATTAGAATGGCTGGCACGATATTCCAAATCAAAGAGAAGACATCATTAGATGGGGGTGGTGACCAACTTAATATCCACTCTGAAATGTCTTTTGGTCTCAAGGCATGCCACCCTAAGCTATTGTTGAGCCAATCCTAGCACGTCTGACTAAATTTACAATTTAAAAGAAGATAGTTAGGCTTTTCTTCCTCGGATTCACAGAGGGGGCATCTTGAGGGCCCCATATAACCTGATTTAGTGAAACAATTTATAGTTAAGATTCTTTTCTGAGATGTTTCCCATGCAAAGATACTCGCTTTAGGTAATCCAAGTTTGTTCCAACAAATGTTAATTGGAATGTTACTGTTTGTGAGGATTTGTCTAGCTTTAAGTAAGGTATATCCTTACTTTACCTTATATATTCCAGATGATCCACCTGCCCCAATTAATCAATCCCTACCACTATGGAAGGATATTTTCCTAGTGCTTAAGATATTCATGAGGTTCCTCTTATCTTGGTCAGACAAATCTAGGTCATGCAGAGGTTTCCACTCCCAACATAATGCGGAATCGCCATGTGAAAAGCTAACATAATCTCTAACATATAGACCCCTATGCTCCTTACAAGAAATAATGTTGCCTTCACTGATACCTAGATTATCTAATATCAGGAAACCTCCCCACAAATCATCCCAGAAGAGGGCATCATAACCATCCACAATATCCCATGTCAATTTCTCCATTATGATCTCTCTACATTTCAGGAGAAAATTCCAATGAGCCATTTGGAGGGGACTAAGTTCTGAAGATGTAGTTTGGATTATTGTTGATAAGGTATTTAGCTTTGATTATCTTAACCCACTTGAGATTGGGTTCCGAGTAAATTTTCCAGACTAGTTTAGCTCCTAATGCTAGATTTTGGGCCTCCATCTCCTTAATTCCTACACCTCCCTCGGCTGTGGATCGCCATATCTTATTCTAGGATATCAAAGAAAATTTCTTCTTATCTAAGGTTCCATTCCAAAAGAAATTCCTCATTTTCCTAATCATTCCCTTGCGACCCCCTTTGGAAGTTGAAGGCATGACATTTGATAAATTGGACTAGCTAACATAACAACTTTGATCAACGTTAATATGCCTGCAGAGGATAACCATTTATTTTTCTAAGATTTTAATATGTGGTCCATATTTTCTAAAATGCTATCCCATAGATCTTTGGCCTATGTCTATCAGGATGCCCAAGTACTTACAAGGCAACCTACCCTGCGAGTAATCCAAAGTATGACTAATTACAACTTCCTACTCCGCTAGAGTGTTGAAGAAGAATATTTCTATTTTACCAGTATTTACAACTTGCTTTGATGCTAAGGAATATGAGGAAAGGATCCTCTTAAATTCAAGAGTCTCGACCTTGGTGGCTTCCCCCATAAGCATTATGTCGTTCGTGAATTGTTGATGGGTTAAAGATTTGATATCCCTAGTAATCTTGATCCCTTTGAGTAACTAATCTGACTTAGCCCTAGATAAAGATCTCCCTAATGCTTCAAACATAATTATTAAGAGGAAGGGAGATGTAGGGTCTCGTTGGTGGATACCTCTATAAATCTTGAAGAAGCCATTTGGGGTTCCATTAACAAGGATTGAGATTTGAGGAGTAGAAATATATTCAAACATTAGGTCGACCTATTGCTTAGAATAACCAAAGGACTCTAGAAATTTACATATAAATCTCCAATCAACCTTGTCATAAGCTTTCTTTATATCCAATTTAATCAGCATTACAGGCTTTTGATTATGAAGTGTTGAATGAATAACTTCTTGAGCTATGATGATACCATCAAAGATAGATCTCCCTGGAACAAAACCCGTTTTCTCTTCTAAGATGATGCATGGAAGAGTTAGTTTTAGGCGATTAGCAAGGGCCTTGGTGAAGATTTTATAGATAGTATTGCATAGTGAGATAGGTCTGAAGTCATCAAAGCTTTCTAAATGCTCTTTACGAAGGTTTTATTGATTTCCTTAAGGATACTTCCTAAGTTTCTAACCGCATCTAGAGCCTCTACCAAGTCTTTAACAATGATGGGCCAACATTTTTTATAGAAGCAAGCTGGGAAACCATCAGCACGCAGGGATTTTCTGGACTAAGTTGATTAAGAGCGGTTCTAATCTCTGATTCTGAGAATTTACTATTTAACACTTTATTTTGGCTTCCTGATATTAGTTTCGGGATGTTCCTTAGCAATGAGGTATGGGCTTCTAAATTCGATGATTCCATACTAAAAGTAGTCCTAATGAAATTAATAGATTCTGAGACGATGGCTTGTGGTTCTTCTAAGATGGATCCATCCCTAGCTAAAATATTATAAATTTTATTGGTATTCCTCCTTGCTTTCGTACTGTTGTGAAAATGGTTTGTGTTTCTATCCCCATTTTGGAGCTAGTTTTCCCTGGACTTTTGTTTCTAGAAGATCTCCTCTTTGGATAGGATCTCTTCATATCTCCCTAAAAGCTCTTTTTCCTTTAGGTAGCTAGATTGGTCCATACCCTCTTTTAAGACTCTTTCATTTAGAACAACAAGATCATTTTCTAAGATTGATTTGATTTCAAAAATATTGCCAAATTCTTCTTTGCTCCACCTAAGTCGCTTGATTTTGAAATATTTAATCTTAGAGACAAAGCAAAATATTTTTGAGCCATGGAAATAAACCTCACCCCACCATTGGGAGATCAAGTCAAAGAATTTTGGATCCTGCATCCACATCTTCTCAAACTTAAATGGACATATGGGAGGAGGGTTATCACCATCTATATTTAGTAAGACAGGGAAGTGATCTGACCCTAATGATGGGAGGATGGATGAGGACAAAACATAGGGAAAGTTGATCAGATTATCTTTAAATAAAAACCTATCCAATTTTTTTGTGATCTGGCTAAATCTTGATCTCCTATTATTCCATGTATATTTACCATTATTAGTAGCAATTTCAATCATATTATTTTGGGTTACCCATTCACGGAAGTCTTCAAGAGATTGAGGTTCTCTACGAATACCACCCCATTTTTCTGATAAGTCTAAAATTGCATTGAAGTCTCCACCCAAAATGAAATTCGCATTAATATCGAGCCTAAAAAGATTTGAGATTTCCTTCCAAATTGCTCATTTTCCCGCATCAGGGATCGAACCATAGATGTTGATTAATTGAAAAGATAAATTACTGAAGTGACTCGACACTTTTCCAGACAACCAATGCCAATCATGTGAAAGGGGGAAACTTTCCTAGGATTCCAAATAATACCTAAACCCCTCGAAGTTCCAACATAATGAACGTATTCAAATCTCAGAAGACCTATCCTCTTTTTTAAAGATTTTGCCTCCTCTAAAGCCAGTTTGGTCTCCTGGAGAAGAATGATGTCATGTTTTCAAGAGAAAATACAATGCTTAACCAAAGGTTGTTTGCTAAGGGCCTTCAAGCCCCTCACATTCCATGAGGAGATTTTAATTGGGTGGAGGGAAGGACCTTCCCCTTCCTGACATCAAATAAGGCAGCCAATTTGCCTTGTTCCTTAGACATACCATCTATCGATCTCAACTCGACAAGATATTTCTTGCCACGACCCTTTGGGACTTTAGCACAAACCGAACTATCTCTACCTAGGTATAATGATTTAATCCCCAAGGGTCTCTGAGATCTCATGTTAAGAAGTTTATCATTAGATTTAGTTAGATATGAATCCTCATCCTTAGGAGGAGAGATATTTGGATTAGAGGGTTCAATATTATCCTCCCCACTACCCTCATTTTCTTCCTCATCCATTGAGGACATCAACTATTGTATAATTAAACAACACTCAGCTTCCTCCGTCGGAGAAAGGAGTTATGTGGGACTCTTACCAATTAATTATGTTGCAATTTTTAATTCAGGAGAGATATCTTGATGATCATCACAAGAAGAGTTGATAAGAGGCTCTCCCATCAATTGTAGATGATATTCTTCAATTCATAACCTACTGGAGGGTTTCCATAATTTTCTGTTGTAGCAGAATCTTATGTAAGGTAGTGAGTTTTCCCTGGGTTGTATCCCTTATTGTAATTTGAGAAGTGAGCTTGAATGCATGTGCATTCCTCTTATGTAATATTTAAATACTTCTAACAAGGTATATTGATATTGTGGGTTTTAGCCCCACAGTGGTTTTTCCCTTAACCGGGTTTTCCACTTCAAAATCTTGGTGTTTAGTGTGTTAATGATGTGGTGTTGTTGTAATTCTTTCATTTTGTTGATCTGGTAATTCATGTTTAATTCTTCTAATCTAGAAGATGAAGTTAAAGTTGTTTAATGCTAAAGTTTGTTTAAGTATTTTCGGACAATTGATTCACCCCTCCCCCCCACCCCCCCTCTCAGTTGTCTGTATTGTTGCCAACAATTGGTATTAGAGCTATATCCTTTGAAAGAGCTTGACCACTTGAGGTGATCCGGGATGGCAACCTTTGTGTTCAAGAAGGAGAGTCCTAGATTTGATGGAAGCAATTTTATTGTATGGAAGAATCGGATGGAAGTGCACCTAAAATGTCTTGAGAAGATTATTGGAAGATTACAAAGGATACCTACACTATAATGCCCCGCCAGGAACCCCAAAGGTAAACCACACAACTAAGCAACTAAATAATTTATTTTTTTAAGTATAAATCACAATAAGTGCTTTAATTACTACATTGCACAATAATAACATGACCGGAAGACTAACACAAGAATTCATAAAGGGTTACCAATGAAGAATTAAATGAAAGGTTAAATTCCATAATTAAGATTAATCCAATTAACCATCAGTTACCCAGAGAACATAATAAACCATATACAAAAAATAGATTTCAACATTTAAAGATTGGAAGTATTACAATATAATTTCTCTTCAATAAAGCATTTGCACTAAGCATAAGGATAACTGATTAAATAACATCCAATAACTTAATATTACATTGTTCATCAAATACATGGCTCCCAATAATACATGGAAACTTACATCATTACCAATTACAAGGTTACATAAATTCATTAATACAAATGACCACATAGGTCTCAAAAGTACAAAAATCTCTAACGTGAGATAATGCATGAGTCATGAACCACAGGAACACCTGCGAAGCCAATCCTCGCATGAAGGTACGAACAAGAACATCTGATGGGAAGTGGCACTACCACCTGACCATGTGATCCCAAAACGGAATCACCCCACCATACTAGGAGATAGAAGAAGATCCTTAAGCAAGCATAAGCAAGACATGGACGACAGTACAATAGGACTCCACAATACTCCAGGTGAACGCAACATCACAATACACTAGTGACCCTAAAGAGAGAGTGTCATCACATAGCTTATGATGGTTGCCCTAGATAGGCCTCCATAGTTCTTGGCCCCCATCCTGGGTTATCTTGGTAACCTTTCCTGAACCCTCGTTCCATCTAAGTCTCATGCGGACCCTACCAACCCTTCATGATGACAAGGAGATCGGTTTGCCATTCCAGGCCTTCCCACTACATCTTGAGCCTATACGAGCACTTAACCATGCGTGGGGTACAATATCTTAATTAATATTAAAAACTACCCACCCTCTAATCAATTATTAGGTTATCACTTATTATCTGACTTTCGAGGGGTTATCCTGCCAACCACTTCGGGTGTGGCTCCCACTCGAAAGCCACTCTCTCATAGGACACTAAACGAACATGGTCACTCTACGAGGACCCTAATAGACAACCATAACACCACTATAAACTACAAGTGGCCAAAATAAAGACTTACTAACCCTTGGTTAACCATAAGGAATATGCACAACATGGTCAAGACAACAAGGGCATAATACATCACCTGATCAAGACGTACAAAATACGCCACAACAGGACGACTAAACATAGATGAGAAATAACAACAAAGTAAACCCCTTGCAAGGAAAGCTAAATTTACTAAGTCTGAACTCAAACAATCTTTGAGAATATCAAAATCATAAACACTTGCAAATTCATCAATAGAAAATTAAATAAAACACTCCACATATAATACATCATTCTAAAACGTCATTCAATTTTATTTATTTTCCATACCATAATCCAAACAAAATAATAAAATCCATATTAAATATATAACAATTAAAATATGAATTTTATGAAAATGTTTTATCTATTTCCAAATTAAATCTAATTTACCAATTAAATCACATAAGTAATGCCTTGATTTGACAAGTAAAATAAAATAAAATTTAAAACTAAAGTATAAATTTAATCACACTATTATTAAATAGCGAACACTATTTTTTTTTAAAACACCGCAAAGGGGAAAATATAGCAAAGGGCGATGGCTTAGCATACCTGCGGGTAGTGCTACCGGTAGTGCTGCTACGTTGGTAGTGTTGCTACCCTATGGTAGCAGGCACTACCGCCAGTAGTGCTGCTACCACTCGGTAGCAACAGCTACCGTCCCACGTGGTGGAATTTCCCTGCCATGTGGGGGGTTATATATATATATTTTTTATTTTTTTTATTTTTTAAATTTAATTAATATTAAAACCATTCCCTGCACAAAATCACTGGTAGAAAACACAGTGAGCAGAATTTTAAAATTTTCAATGATATCTTTCAATAAGGAAATATAGTAAACCAATTAAGCACAAAAGACCCAAATCTAAGTATATTGGGCAAAATTTCAGAAGAATTTAAAGAAATTAGAGGGGATTTGATTCATTATTTGATCTCTTCACACACAGGAAGAATCCTTGCATCATGCAAGAGGCAAATTAACAATTTTTGCCAACATAACCCCCAAATCTTGGGCAAATAGAAACTTGCAATCATACAAAAAACAAAATCTATTCCTTTCTATACAAAATAGAGGAAATAATCAAACAACTAAATTTTGCAAGAACTTGGGAACATACAACCAACAAGATATTGAGCCATTTCCTTTCAACATACAACACATTTGATTTAGAATTCAATAAAATTCAATAGCAACTACTCTATTTTCCAAATCCAACTTCCAACAAGAATCTTAATAAGATTTCACAATTTTAAACAAACACACAGGAAGAAAGCTCAAACATTCAAATTTTAATTGCAACACGAAGAAAACTACCCAACCTGCAAAGCAATCTAGGAAGCAAATTTGTGGAAGAGTTTCAACCCTGCATACCAATTCCAAATCCAGATTCCTCCTTCCAATGGATTTCCAAATTTTTGTATTCAAAAATATCCTCCTCCCTTCTCGTGAACTCATAGGCAATATAGCCAAAAAAAATATTTCAACCTAAACTTTTAGGTTAAAAAGTTTTTCCAACCAATAAGAATAAAGTATTTAAAAAGTAAAAGAAATTTGATTTCCTTTTTCATGACACAATCCCTTTTTAAACAAAATAAAATCTAAAAGTTTAATAAAAAGGTAAAAAGGGAAATGCCTTTATTTATTTTTATTTTCATTTTCTTTTCCCATGAGACTTTAACTATGTTACTATTTACTAAGTTGTCATTAGTTTTATGTCCAAAGTCATTCTATATACTCTAGTTGGTTATTACTACCGAAATATTTAGTCGGTAAACACAGAGCAGTCGGTTACATAAGTTACAAGTCACAGAGTTTAGTATACACCGAGCTATCTACTAATTAACGTTCTATGACTACCGAGCAACAATGATGGTATACTGAGTTGATACACACCGAGTGAAACATGTTACCAGATTCATTTAACCTAGACACATATGGGAAACGTGTTACAAAGATCGAGGAACAAGAAACTGTTAACACATTGGAAATTGCACTTATAGATTTTATATGATTATGAGGTCATCCAGCCAATGAAATAATTTTGTATGGTTATTCATTTAATGAATTATGTTTGTAAGATCGAAGCATGAACAAGATCACCATCACAAGAGATCTATTTATACAACATGAATTGTGGATCAAAATTGATAGTTTTGATACTAATTGTAAAGTATTGATGCCAATAGCTAACAAGATGAGAGGGGGGGGTGAATCATACAAACTTAAACTTTCATGAAATCAACAGATTCAACCTCGGTAACTTATGCTTCGGTAATATAACCAAAAATTGTTAAACATGCAAACTCATAAACACATAATCATCATAAAACATATAACACCAGATTTAACGTGGAAACCCAAATAGGGAAAAACCATTGTGGGATTTCGGACCCACTAAGAAATATAATCTTCTAGAGTATGCTCGGTTAAAAGCAAATCCTGTTAAAGATTACAAACACATTGCTAGATGTGACCCGATTAAGGGATTTCCCTCAGATCTGTTAGGATCTTCACTTTGTTAGAAGTGACCTTGTTAAAGGATTTCAAACACTCATTTAGAATGTTACCTTGCTAGAGGGTTTACAAATAAGACTGTTAAGTCCACTCGGTTAAGAGATTTTCTGTCACTTACAAAATAACAATAATAAAAATATATCTGCAACTTCACATCTAAAAATACTAAAGCAGATTCTTATTTGCTCAAAACAATCTAGTCATAAGACTTATCTAGTCTTTTGTTGGGATCCTTACTCTATTATTCAAACAGGTCTTCAAGCTTCTATACTCAGTAATCACTATGTAGCATCCATGTGCTTACACTTGCCCGCATACATTGTTCATCAATAATTTCTTATTTATAAACAATTCTAACTGCTTAATCTCCTTGATCACATTTCCCATGATCAATCTTAGCCATCAGATCTTCAAACTTGACTAGGTTCAAAACATCTTTCGATCTGAAAATGTTTTACCTTGCCTAGGGACTTGCAGTCCTTTCTTGGAACTTGCACAAGGTTATTGCGGTTCAATCTACGTTGTAGATCTTCTTGTCAATCTTTTATTGCCATAGATCCTTAACAAACTTCATGCGCGACATTCCAATCATTTATACATCTCCAACTCATCATTGTCCTTCATTAAATAATGCTTGTATTCATCCAATGCGCTCTATCATAACTCAGTTGCAACTCAATAAATACTAAACTTTACTCGGTAGACATTCCGCCTTCATTAACCGATATCGATAACCTTAGGGTTTACCGACTAGGTTCCTTAGGGTGACATAGTATAGTATTAACCTTACAGTCAACAACATATGTAGGATATCAAAACAATCTAAATATCATGATCTCATCATTGTCTAACTCAGTAATAGTTGCCCATTGAATAACTTATTTCTCCCCTTTCTTATCACATTCTTTCTGTGTCTTTTACCGACATCTTAATTCTCTTCAAATCAATCTCCTCAAGATATGGCAACATCATACTAAATCAGAAAATCAATTTCTTGACATCAATGACAAAATAATGTTATAAAGATAGTTATCATCCTTCTTCAGTTATATCAAATAGTCTTCAACAACCTTCTCAATATCCTTATTGAAATGTCAACAATCTCCCCCTTTGGCATTGATGGTAAAACCAACTTTTAAATGGTAATACCAACAAGATATTCAAATTGATTCAGATTTAGATTGTTGTTAGACTTCTCCTGTTATCCTTGATCTGTTAAAATCTCCTGAAGTCTTCTCCCTTTTGTGTAATCTTCTCCCTTTTGTGTAATCTTCTCCCCCTGTCATTAGTCTTTCATCCTCTTCATTTAGGACTTTATCATTCAATCAACCATTTAGTCTTCTCCCCCTTTGACAACAATGCCAAAAAGTAAAAGAACTAAATCATGATTTCTTCCTCTGTGAAGTGATTTGCCTTGTTGTGTATCATCTTAGTCTCGGTCAGAGCAACGTGTCTCTATTCACTATTTCCTGCACAACTTTAGGTGACCTCCTAAAGTGTAAATCAACATCAATCCACACATAATATTCTGTAGATTCATAGAATTGATGCTTTCACCGAACTCGATTAGTGAGTAGAAGATAGGGATAGGACCCCTAACTTGCTTTTGAGATACTCAAAAGTGTCCCTTGGCAGTGGCTTTGTGAAGATGTCTGCTAATTGCTCCTTTGAACTAATATATTTCAGCATTTCTTCTCTTGAACTTCTTCTCTGAGATAATGATACTTTATAGATATATGCTTTGTCTTAGAGTGCATTACCGGGTTCTTCGAAATGTTAATGGCACAAGTATTATCACAGAATATAGTTACTAGCTTGGTAACTTTTTCATTTATACCTTCCAACAATTGTTTTATCCATGCTATATTGGTACAATTCAATGCTGCAGCAACATATTCAGCTTCTGCTATTGACTGTGAAATACATCTTTGTTTCTTGCTAAGCCAACTTACTAGTCTTTCTCCTAAAAAGAAAGCTCCACCACTTGTGCTTTTCCTGTCATCTATGTTGCCTGCCCAATCAACATCAGTATAAACTTTTAAATCAAAATCATTTCTCTTTTCATATACTAAGCCATAATCTTCAGTGCCTCTCAGGTATCCGAAAATTCTCTTGATTGCTGTCATATGGGTTTCCTTGAGATCTACAGAGAATCTTGCTACAATACCTACTGCATGTGCTATATCTGGTCTACTATGCACAACATATTGCAATTTTCCAATCATAGATCGGTAGTGTCTCATCAACAGATGTAGATTCATCATTCTTTGATAGTTTACAGTTAGTAGTCATAGGAGTACTTATTGGTTTAGAATCCTCCATTCCAAATTTCTTCAATATTTCCTTTATGTACTTGGATTGAGTAATGAAAATCTCATCTTTCATTTGCAGTATCTGTAAACCTATAAAATACTTTATCTCACCGATTAATGACATCTCAAATTCTTTGCTCATTTCATTTCCAAAGTTCTTGCAGAAGGAGTCATTACCACAAAAAATAATATCATCAACAAATATGGCTGAGATTAGTATTTCATTGTCCTCATCACTCTTCATGTACATGTTGTTGTTTTCACTTGTCATTATAAAACCAATCTTGATCAAATAAGAGTGCAGTCTTTCATACCATGCTCTAGGTGCTTGTTTCATACCATATAAAACTTTGTTTAGTTTACATACCTGATCTTTATTCTTGTCTTCAACAAATCCTTCAGGTTGTTCAATGTAAACTTCTTCTTCTAGTATACCATTCAAAAATGCAGATTTAACATCCATTTGATATACCTTGAAATTTTTGAAAGCAGCATATGCCAACAATGTTCTTACTCCCTCAAGTCTAGCCACAGGTGCAAAGGTCTCACCATAATATATTCCTTCTTCTTGAGCATAACCTTTGCAAACTAGTCTTGCTTTGTTGCGAATGATCTCACCTTTTTCATTTAGCTTGTTTATGAAAATCCACTTTGTACCGATTACATTTTTATCCTTTGGTCTTGGAATCAGTGTCCATGTGTCATTCTTCTTGATTTGATCAATTTCTTCTATCATAGCATTTACCCAATCTTCACTGTTAAATGCCTCTTTTACTATTCTCAGTTCAAATTCAGATATCAGACATGTGTTATGTCTCAATTTGTTCCTTGTCATCATTGGATCATCCTTATCTCCTATAATCTGACTTGATGCATGATGTCTTCTGACATATTTGGCTAATATAAGCTCGATAGGTTCTGTATGATCGTCTTCATCACTTGGTAACTGAACATTCTCTTCATTTTCTTCAACAACTTTCTCGGTAGGACTTCTCGGTTGAACATAAACAAATTCTTCATAATTTTCTAGTTCTTTGGAATTTCCTTCATCATTTCTTTCTGCAAATTCATCAATTTTCACATTTGTACTTTCTACTATTTTGTTAGATGATTTGATCAGACATTTAAATGCTTTACTTCTAGAAGAATAACCTAGAAATGTTCCTTCCTCACTTTTATGTTCAAACTTTCCATTTCTTTCATCTTTGTGAACATAGCATCTACTTCAAAAGATTTTAAAATAACTTACATTAGGTTTCTTGTCATACTAGATCTCATATGGTGTCTTCGTAGTTCCTTTCTTTAGTTGAACTCGGTTCAGGGTATAGTGTATACCGAGCAGATCGGTGTACAGATAATTTTGACAAGGGGAATAGTGATCACCGAGCAGTGAATACAAAATATTGATCACAGTGCATGCATAATCATAATTACGTACAGATTTTGATAAGGGGAGTATATCTTAGTATACTAGTTTATTGAAAAATGTATATACTGTCAGTTTAGTCAAATTTTGTAAGTATATAGATTTTTGAGTTATGACTTTGAAAGAAGTTTTGTCAAACATTTCAAAACTAATGTTAAAAGGGGAGATTGTTACTATTTACTAAGTTGTCATTAGTTTT
Organism: Cryptomeria japonica; assembly: GCF_030272615.1. Lineage (NCBI taxonomy): Eukaryota > Viridiplantae > Streptophyta > Pinopsida > Cupressales > Cupressaceae > Cryptomeria > Cryptomeria japonica. Next base: position 761,442,803 of record NC_081408.1, on the reverse strand, counting down.
ATGTCCAAAGTCATTTTATATACTCTAGTCGGTTATTACTACCGAAATATTTAGTCGGTAAACACAGAGCAGTCGGTTACAGAAGTTACAAGTCACAAAGTTTAGTATACACCGAGATGTCTACTGAGTAACATTCTATGACTACCGAGCAGCAATGATGGTATACCAAGTTGATACACACCGAGTGAAATGTGTTACCAGATTCATTGAACCTAGACACATATGGGAAACGTGTTACAAAGATCGAGGAGCAAGAAACCGTTAACACATTGGAAATTGCACTTATAGATTTTATATGATTATGAGGTCATCTAACCAATGAAATAATTTTGTATAGTTATTCATTTAATGAATCATGTTTGTAAGATCAAAGCATGAACAAGATCACCGTCACAAGAGATCTATTTATACAGCATGAATTGTGGATCAAAATATGTGTGTGAAAAGCAAGACATATGTATGTAAAGCAAGACATATGTGAAAAGAAAAATCATGGGAAAGCACAGAGTGCTATGACTGATACGATTGACAGAGATACACAGAGGTCACCGAGAAGGATTTCAAAGAACAGTCAAGGAACAGAGTAAACAGAAAGGTTTACTGAGTTAATTTATGATTTATCGAGGTATGCTATAAGCAAGGTAATTTCATTTTGAAAACATAGAATCTGCTATAACATTTCAGATGTGAAGTTGCAGATATTTTGTAAGATTTTGATTGTAATATTTTGAGTTGTAAGAGAAACCTTTAACAGGGTAAAAGACTCTGACAAAGTCTATAAATTGTAAAGCCTTTAACCAGGTGCAACATTTAGAATAAGTGTTGTAAAATCCTTTAGCAAGGTAGATCTAAAGATCTTGATACTCCTAACAAGGTAAGCTATTAGAAATAGCTAAACATGTAGCTCTAACCGAGCAACCTTTATTATTGCAGTAGTGAAGTTGTGGGTGCCATCCCCACCGCAGTTTTTCTCTCTAACAAGGAGTTTCTGTATAACCAAAATATATGTGTTATGGAGTCAATCATGTATGATTGTTATTTATTTGTTTTAGCATTATATTATGTTACATCAGTTTTTGGTTTATGCTTAACAGTAAAGTTATTGTTGAAGAAAAGATTTGAAGTACTGATTCACCCCTCCCCTCTCAGTACATTAACTTTCCATATCGGGCCTAACAAACTCAACATTAACATTTTAAAATTTAAAAAGCAAAGCATTTACTTATTTCTTTTTTCAATAATTTAATACAACTACATCACAATATATCATGCAAATTTAACCATTTAATTCTAGCAACTCCATTTATTTAATTAATTCAATAAACTCAAGGGCATATTAACTAACTAATTACGCCAACACAAATAACATCTTTCACTCAATTTAATAACTATTCAAATAATTAGAAGCAGGCAAAATGAGGAAGATCAAACAACGACTCACAAAACAAAAATACCAAAGCACTATGACTCGCATACTGGTCAAACGGGAAAGATGATCAACTGACAACACTCACATGAATGTAACTGCGGGTCAAGTTAGGGTCCAACAACTATCTCCTCCACTCCCATCGAACAAATAAGGCACGCTCAGACCTGTGAAACCAGGTGGAATCGATACCTCATACCTACCCGATACTTGTACCTGCAATGTCCTGCATCAACGAACCACACGTGCATATAGACAAATATATAAACAGACATGAAATTCACACCGATGAAGGAGAATCATTACGTTCCCTCTCACCAGAGTGAGTGAAGGAAAATCATCCCCTAGCATACCATACACTTGCAAACATGGAACATATAAATAACACATTACACATATAAAGTAAATGTGTCAATCCATGTCAGTAATCCATAAAAAATTACATTTAATCATAAGTACTGAAACACTGCATGAAAGCATACACTACATATCAAGTTAAAGCATGAAATAACATTGCATAAAGTTTGAATAAAGTATAACAGTAATGTATCCACTGAACAACCAACTGAAGTCAAACGTAAGTCTAAAAAGTCTAATCGAGAAGGGGTACTAGATACACTATTCCTCCGAATGGACCGGTTATTGCTACTAAGATTAAGGATGCTGAAAAAAATATAAGAGATAAGGAAGCATTGTTGAGTGCCTTGACTGATTTAGAGATGACTAATGTAATGGGATTATAGACTGCACATGAGATCTGGGAGAAGTTGGAAATTTTGTATGAAGGAGATAAACATGTCAAAGTTGCTAAATTGTAGAGCTTGAAAGGGAAGTACGAGTTGTTGAAGATGGGAGAAGATGAGAACATACCATCCTTTATGGCTAAGGTGAATGAGCTTGTCCTAGGTATTAGATGTGCCGATGGAACTCTTGAAAAAGATGAAATTGTTGCTAAGGTATTAAGATCATTGCCTCCTCCTTAGAAACATAAGGTAGCTAGTATTGATGAGATCCAGAGTGTGACTACTATGACAAGAGATATGTTGGTTGGATAACTTGTTGCATTTGAGTTGAGAAAATTTGGAGAATCACATGAAAAAATAGAAACTGCATTTGGAGAATCTATATCTAGAAAGTAGAAGTATGATCTGGGAGAAAGTTCATATAGATTCAGATATGAAAAAGACATAAGAGATATGGAAGAGCAAGAGAGAGAGGTGCAAGAGCTTGAAGCACTGATTGCTAGGAGATCATCTAAGGGATTCGGTAAGTATGATGGAAAATTGCCTTTGAAATGTTTTTCCTGTAATAAGATAGGACATTTTTCTTCTAGGTGTCCGAAAAGGATGGCAAAGTATGATAGGAATGAAAAATTTGATAAGCATAATAGATATGAAAAACATGATAAGTATGATAAGTCCTACAAGTCTAACCAGAACTACAAGTATCAGAAGAAATGTTAATATGATGATGATGAAGATGTGATAGATGAAGAGTCTGAGAATGGGAATTCATAGGATGAAATTCTATTTATTACTATCAAAGAAAATAATTTGGTACCTATTGATTCTACAAGCTGCACTGTTGAGGAGAAAGCCTTGCTACAAAGATCAAAGATAAAGATGAATGGGTAATTGACAATGGATGTTCACATCATATGATAGGTGATAAAAACAAATTTGTTTATTTAGAGAAGTATGATGGTGATATTGTGAGATTGGGAGATAACAAAGCTTGTGTGATTCGTGGTAGAGGTTCTATTTCCTTTGATGGTAAGCATAACATTGATGATGTCTTGTATGTTGAAGGTCCAAAGCATAATATTTTAAGTGTTGGACAGATGGTTGATAAGGGATATGACTTGCAATTCAAAAATGACAAATGCAAGATCCTAAATGCCTCTGGTCTAAAGATTGCATCAGGAACTAAGACAAAAGGTAATATCTTTCATTTGAATGTTGGTGAGAAAATTTGCTCTGAAAGTTGGTTATGGCATAGAAGGATATATCATGTTAATTTTGATTCCATGATTAAGATCAGCTCTAGTCAAGCTGTTAGAGATTTGCCTGAGATTGTTAAGCCTGCTAATCTGGTATGCAAGGAATGTCAAATGGGAAAGCAAACAAATATTTCATTTAAGAGTAAGCAATATACATCTAATGGATTATTAGATCTTGTGCATACTAATTTGTGTGGTCCTACAAAAGTGATAAGTATGCAAGGTGATAAATACTTCATGTTATTGATTTATGATTATTCAAGAATTATGTGGGATACCTTTCTAAGGGAGAAATCAAAAGCATTGGAGAGATTTAAGATATTCAAAGTTAAAGTAGAGACAGAGATAGGACTGAAGCTGAAATGTCTGAGATCAAACAGAGGAGGAGAATTTACATCCGATGAGTTTAATTCATTTTGTGACAAGCATGGAATTAGAAGATAGTTATCTACTCCTAGAACCCCTCAACAAAATGAAGTTGTTGAAAGAAAGAACAAAACTATCTTAGATGCTACAAGGACTATGTTGATTAAAGGAAATATTTCGAAGATATATTGGAGATAAGCTATTAGCATTCCAGTAAGACTCATTATGAGCTATGGTTTGGCCATGTTAATATTTTAGAATTTTTAGAAATAAATGCTATATCAAAAGAGATGAAGATTTAGGGAAGTTTGATGCTAGAAGTGATGAAGGAATCTTTCTTGGTTATTCTTCTAAAAGCAAAGCCTATCAGTGTTATATTAAGAGACTGAGAAAAATAGTTGAAAGTACTAATGTGAAGGTTGATGAATGAAATGAAAAATAGATCAGATCTTGTAGATATGATTCTAATGATTAGGATGACAATTCACTTAAAGGAAAGCAATTGCAGATTCAGGAAACAATTCATGTTGTTCTGGAGAATAAAGAAGAATTTGCAGAAGAAAGAAATCAAAAGTCAGAAAATCAAGTGAATCCTAGGACTCCAAGGTATGTGAAATTGAATCACTCAAAGAATCAAATTATTGGTGATAAGAATAGAGGTGTGTTGACTAGAAGAAAACTTGTTGAAGAAGTTTGTTTGATTTCCAAGATTGAACCTAAGAATTTTGATGAAGCATGCAAAGATGAAAATTGGGTTAAAGAAATGGAAGAAGAATTGAATCGGATTGAAAATAATAATACATGGATTCTTGTTCCTAGACCTAAGGATAAAAATGCGATTGGTACTAAGTGGGTCTTTAGAAACAAATTGGATGAACAAGGTGAAGTTGTTAGGAATAAAGCTAGATTAGTATGTAAAGGGTATTCACAAATGAAAGGGATTGATTTTGAAGAAACTTTTGCTCTGGTGGTTAGAATTGAAGCTGTTAGATTATTTCTTCCTTATGTTGCTTAGAAAGATTTCAAAGTATATCAGATGGATGTCAAGTTAGCATTTCTTAATGGTGAGTTAGAAGAAGAAGTCTGCATTGAGAAACTAGATGGATTTCAATTGACAAATTTGAAGGGTATGGTTTGTCGGTTGAAGAAAGCATTGTATGGATTGAAGGAAGCCCCAAGAGCTTGGTATGCTAGATTGGACAAACATCTATTGAAGCTGGGATTCAATATTTTAAGGTACTGCTGAAGTAATTTATACTTCAAAATTGATCATGATAACATTCTTATTGTTGAAGTATTTGTTGATGATATCATTTTTGGAGGAAATGATAGTTTGTGCAAGAATTTTGTTGATGATATGCAGAATGAATTTGAAATGTCCATGATTGGTGAGATGAAATTATTTTTGGGATTACAAATTACTCCATTAAATAAAGGTATTTCATATCTTAGTTCAAGCATGTAAAAGAATTATTGAAAAAGTTTGGATTGGATGATGCAAAGCCAGTTGGAACTCATATGATAAGAGGATGCAAGATGACTAAGGATGATGAATCTCCAAAATAAAATCAAACCAGATATAGATCAATGACTGGTGGATTAATTTACTTAAATTGAACAAGACCCAAAATCATGAATGTTGTATGCCTTGTTTCTATATTTCAAGCTGACCCTAGAGAGTCTCATGTTATTGCAATAAATAGGATATTCAGATATTTGAAAGGGACAACTGATTGTGGTTTATGGTACCCCAAAGATGATGATTTAACTTTAAATGCTTATACTGATGTTGATTGGGTAGGTGATGTTGATGACCAAAAGAGTACTAGTGGTGGTACATTTTTCTTGGGTAAGAAATTGGTTTCATGGATGAGTAAAATGCAGAATGCTATTTCATTGTCTATTGTAGAAGCAAAATGCATTCCTGTTGCTAACAATTGTACTTAGTTGGTATGGATGAAACAAATGTTGAATGATATAAGAGTAATCTACGGTGAGCCTATTTCTATATATTGTGATAACTCGAGTGCTATTAACATTTCTAAGAATCTGGTATTGCATTGTAAGACAAAGCATATGTCAATTAAGTCTCATTTCTTAAGGGATAAAGTGAATGAAAAGGAAGTCAGATTGGAGTATGTGTCTACAAAGGAGCAAGTTGTAGATATCTTCACGAATTTTTTGCCTAAAGATCCCTTTGAATATCTCAGAGGGAACTAAGATGCATAGAGTTGCATCAATTCGGTGGACTTCATAGTCTTATTTTCTTGTATGGATTGACGAGTTGATGTTGCTACTTAGTTGTTCAAATTTGTGAGCTAGTTCTAAGGGGGAGGGAAATCTTGATGGAGCCTTTGCCATTGATGTCAAAGGGGGAGAGAAGCATGTAAAAAAACCCTATAGTTTGAGAGTTTGTTGGCTTGTTGGTATTGGTGTGTTTTTCACATCATATGTTTCCATCAATGCCAAAGGGGGAGATTGATGAGAAGTTTTCCGAGATGAGTTTGAGAAGCTCTTTGTGAGATGTATCTTGGAACATAGTGTTGTCATTGATGTCAATATATTCTTCAGTGTGTTCAGTCAGATTGTGTGAGTTGATTATGCCAATGCATTGCAGATGAGATGATGTGAATTAAACGGTTTTAAGATATGTATGTCTAGTTTATTCAACCCGAGTTTCCATGGTCCACATGAATAATTGATCAAGTTATGGGATCCTTAGAATAGTTTGTTCTTTTGTTGTTTTGTATTAACAGTGTTTGATATTCTGATATGCACTAATCTGGAAATGTAATATCTTTGATTGCGGATACATAGGAGATGTTTGGGATGATCATATGTGTCCTCAATTCAGATGGTTTGCAATTTGGTGCTCTGCAAGTGAATCTTTCAGTTTTTCAAAGAATTTAGTTGATGGTTTTATGCTTTGATATAGAGTTGATGTTGATTCTAGTATGGTGAGTTTGTGTAGATGTTCATGTAATAATTCACATTGCTTGTGGATGTTTCTAGATTATTTCCTATTTGAGTTGATGATTTACATTGATCATTGTGCACAAAATTTGGTTCGGTGGTGCTACTCATGTTTCTAGCTGATATTGTGGTTGTAGTGTGTTGTGGTTGTTTACGGATGTTGTTGCACGCTCATGGTGATTGGTTTTGGTCTATACTTGTAGACACCTAAAAGTTGCATAACAAATTAAGTGAATTTTATTCATTTACTTATCCCTAACTCTTTTAATTAATTAAATTAAGATTAAATTAATATCCCTATTCTTCTAATTAGGCACCTATTAATCAAATTAAATATTTGATTAATATTTGCCTTCTTCTATCTAAACCATTTTAATTAAATTCACATTTCATTAAATCCCCCCTCTAGCCATTTTAATTAAATTCACGTTTAATTAAATCCCCCATCTAGACATTTTAATTAAATTCACATTTAATTAAAAATCTCCATTTCCCCCCTTTTCCTCTTTAATTAAATCTATATTTAATAAAATCCCCTTTGCATTTAAATAAATCTAAATTTATTTAAAAATCCCCCACTTGCAAAATCCTACAAATACAAGTTGCATCCTCTATTTTGGCAAAAATAAATCTTTTATTTTACTAAAATTACCTAATTTTCATCACCCACTTAATCATGTCCTTTCCCTAAATTTGAGGAGGTCACTTCTCAAATTTGGAAGAAAGTCTTCTAAATGCATTAAAGACATCATTTCTTCAACAAGTTAACTTGTCGAGTGCCCCAAATTTGGGAGGAATCTTACAAATTTGTCCCCCATTCCCTTTTGCATTTAAATAAATCTAAATTTATTTAAAAATTCCCGACTTGCAAAATCCTACAAATGCAAGTTGCATCCTCTATTTTGGTTAAAATAAATATTTTATTTTATCAAAATTGCCTATTTTTCCTCACCCACTTAATCATATCCTTTCCCCAAATTTGAGGAGGCCACTTCTCAAAATTGGAAGAAAATATTTTAAATGAATTAAAGACTTCATTTATCCAACCACCATCTTCTCTCAAGCCCTCTCAAGGTGGCATTTGTCAACTTGGGATTGGATTGAATCCCTCACATGGTTTGATAACTTTCAATCCTAGCCCTTGTTGACATTATTCAATCCCAACCATCCATTGCCCTATTTCTCCTATAAATAGAGCTCTCATTCTTCATTTATGAATCAAGTCTTTTGTGCATCTAAATTATAGTCATTTTTGCAGGCTAAGGAGCTCATCCAAGTCATCTTCAAGCATCAAGAATTTCATAGCATTTTAGTTTCATTTAGCTTAAATGCATATCTTTTTATAGCTTAATTAACTCATCTAGTAGCATTTAATCTTCAATTTGGAATTAACCTAGTTTCATCTTCATCATCTTGAGTATTTAGTCTTGCATCTTGCATCTCATCTTAATCTATTATCTTAGCTTTCATTAGGATCTTAGTTGCATCCATTTTGATCCTAGATTCATTTAAATCTCATTCTCTAGGTTGTCATCCAAGAGATCAAGTGCTCTTCCAAGTGAGGGCACTTTGAATCTTGAGGATCTTTAGAGATAGAGGAACATGGAACATTTTTAAAGAGTTTAGATTCATTTAACTTGCTTTGTTTTGATTTCTAACCTCTAATTCAATGTTTCATGTGTGTGTTTGAAGTGTTTTCCCCTATTGTAGGTTGATACCACATTCCAGGCATACAATATTATGTCTTAGCCAACATTAGATTGGTTCGCTTGCATTATTATGGTGTATTTGATTATATCTTTGTAATATGTGCTATGATGGATTCCACCCAAATGATACTAACTAAAGCTCTCATACCACCTAAAACATCCTCCCTAGGAATAAGTCATGAGGCTCAAATCAATTTCTTATCTTATTAATGAATCTAGCTACCCAACCCATTAATTATTAGGTTATCACTTATTACAAATCATGGTAAACTCCCAATGCGTCCTGGTAGTCTAGATTTCATGCATACTTACAAGGAACCTCATGCAAGTCTATCTCTCATGACCTCGGTCATCACATGGAATCTCACTCCCCCTAACATGGCCCAAACAATAAATGCAACAAGAGGCTCATAATTAAAAACAAATTTGGAATCATAATCATCATACAACCATACACATACATGGTCATCCAAAGGTCATAAAGCCAAATAAACATCAAGAGCCTCATAGAATAAAAATGCATTAATAAGATAGCCAAATATGCTCATAAAATTAAATAAATAACAACAACAAGGCATATCAACTTGTTGGACCGAGCACAATAAATAACTATCTCTCTACCTCGTCTTCTCAACATGATAGAGGCATAAATCAATCATAAAGATAACATAGAAGCGAAAACTATGAAAGATTCATCAAATCAATCAAATGCTCAATCTAGAAAATCATCAATAAACATCTGAAAAGCCTCTGGTACAAAATCAGATTCAAAAAAGTCAAACAGATAATCAAAACTGAGAAAAACGCTAGAAATCCACATATTTGCGCATATGATATTTAGTCTAGCGCATTTGACTATTTATTCAGCGTATATAAATCATCTTTTAGTGCATATAACCAATAATTCAACACATACAAATAACATTTAATAATGTATATGGATAATTCTATAGTACATATGTCAAACTAATTAGTGCATATGATCAATTCTTTAGCACATACAACCACTATTTTATTGCATGACTCGGAACAAAAAAAAAGGAAAACAGTAAAATTACGAATCTAAATTAAAAATCAAGGGAAAATTTCCATGTCTCGAAACCAACTGAATAAGTGACGTCCCGACAAGATGAAATGAGAGCAACAAACAGAACTAAAATCCATAAATATATGAAGGAGAAAATGCAATTCGAACATAAGATCTTTCCTTCCATAATACACATAAAACTTAATATAGAGAATTCAAACCAAGACTAAAGTCACATTCTCCAGACAAAACCACACTCAAGAACCATAAAGAATACAATATAGAATCAAATAAAGACAAGGGAACACAAGATTAACTCTCCGCGAGCTTCCTTAATGACAGTGCCCATCCAGAGAACTCATAGGAGTAATCCAAATCTCACAAATAAACCCAAAATTGTTGAGCACAACCAAATTTCTCCAAAGATCCTTCAAGCCAAGCTACACTAAAAAATCCAAAAGCCGAGTTTCAAACAATAGGAATTGCATGGAGTCGTGCATTCACGACAATTACAATAAGGGCTACAACCTAGGGAAGGCTCACTACCTTACATAAGATTCTGCTACAACAAAAAATTCCAGAAACCCTCCAGTAGTATGAACTAAAGAATGGCATCTACAAATGCCTAGTTACAATTCTAGTTAAGCACACTTTCTGCTCTTTCACACTTATCCACACATCTTCGCACTTCTGCTCTGCTTCTGAATGATCAATACATTATTCGCACATAGCCATATATCTTACAATGATTCTTACATTCATTTACACAAGTCATCAATCTAGAAAGATAAATCCTTAAGCGAGTGTTGTCGTGAATGCACGACTCTATGCAATTCCTATTGTTTGAAACTCGGCTTTTGGATTTCCTAGTGTAGCTTGGCTTGAAGGATCTTTGGAGAAGTTTGGTTGTGCTCAACAATTTTGGGTTTATTTGGGACATTGGGATTACTCCTATGAGTTCTCTAGACGGGCACTACCATGAAGGAAGCTCGCAGAGAGTTAATCTTGTGTTCCCTTGTCTTTAATTGATTCTATATTGTATTCTTTGTGGTTCTTGAGTGTGGTCTTGTCTAGAGAATGTGACTTAGTCTTGGTTTGAATTCTCTGTATTAAGTTTTATGTGTATTATGGAAGGAAAGATCTTATGTTTGAATTGCATTTTCTCCTTCATATATTTATGGATTTTAGTTCCATTTGTTGCTCTCATTTCATCTTGTCGGGGCGTCACTTATTCAGTTGGTTTCGAGACTTGGAAATTTTCCCTTGATTTTTAATTTAGATTCGTAATTTTACTGTTTTCCGTGTTTTTTTGTTCTGAGTCATGCGCTAAAATAGTGGTTGTATGTGCTAAAGAATTGATCATATGCACTAATTAGTTTGTCATATGAACTATAGAATTATCCATATGTGCTATTATGTTATTTGTATGTGTTGAATTATTGGTCATATGCACTGAAAGATGATTTATATACGCTGAAGGATTTATCATATGCACTGAATAAATAGTCAAATGCGCTAGACTAAATATCATATGCGCTAATCTATGGATTTCTAGCATTTTTCTCAGTTTTGATTATCTGTTTGACTTTTTTGAATCTGATTTTGTACCAAAGGCTTTTCAGATGTTTATTGATGATTCTCCAGATTGAGTATTTGATTGATTTGATGAATCTTTCATGGTTTTCACTTCTATGTTATCTTTATGATTGATTTATGCCTCTATCATGTTGAGAAGCCATTGTAGAGAGAGAATTATTTATTGTGCTCAGTCCAACAAGTTGATATGCCTTGCTATTGTTATTTATTTCATTTGATGAGCATATTTGGTTATCTTATTAATGCATTTTTATGTTATGAGGCTCTTGATGTTTATTTGGCTTTATGACCTTTGGATGACCATGTATGTGTATGGTTGTATGATGATTATGATTCCAAATTTGATTGTTATTATGAGCCTCTTATTGCATTTATTGTTTGGGTCATATTAGGGGGAGTGAGATTCCATGTGATAATCGAGGTCACGAGAGATAGGCTTGCATGAGGTTCCTTGTAAGTATGCATGAAGTCTAGACTGCCAGGACACATTGGGAGTTTACCATGATTTTTAATAAGTGATAACCTAATAATTAATGGGTTGGATAGCTATATTCATTAATAAGATAAGAAATTGATTTGATCCTCATGACTTATTCCTAGGGAGGATGTTTTAGGATAAGCATGAGAAGGTCGTGAAGATAGTAAGCTAATCTCCCTTGGTCTCTCATAGGTTGAGATGGATCCACATGTCCATCAGGCTAGTGCCTTGTGTTATTATGTTTTGAGGATGACATGTGATGACACTCCACCCCTACATGTTTCCCCCTGATTATTTATGAATATGTCTTATTGGATGCATTTATGTCTTGATGAGTTATACGCCTCTGGGAGTTTATTCTTGTTGTATTGTGTGGGTTCTTGCACGAGTTTCCTTGTGTGGTTAGTCTCTTTGGTTAGGATGCCAACTTAGGTCTAGAGTGTGTGTTGGTACCTTGTGTCATCTACTAGAATGGGGGGTGGTTTCTTTGGTTCCACATGGTCGGGTGGTTGGTGCTTTTTAGCCATTGGGATGTTCTCTTGGACTCTTCATGCGTTGATGTGGATACTTTTTCATGATGATTATGGATGTACCTTGTAGCAAATCAATGTAATGAATATGAAGGAATACATGTAATATTCTTGTATGTAGTAGTTGGAATCTTGTAGTAGGAAGAGCTATGCTCATGATGTATTTTATGTACTTGTAATTGTAAGATGGATTGTAATTGGAATTGGGCCTATGATATAAATTGTAATGAGACATTGGGGATGTAATTGATTATTGTAAGGATGTGATCTATGTATTTTATAATTAAAATGGTTATGGTTGAAATAGAATTGAATTTGCATTATGATTTAATTGTATTACTTTATGGAATGTTTAGGAAGCAAGTTATAAAGTAAAGTAATCTTGGAAGAAGAATGTTCATAGAGTAAGAAATGATTATGTTAGAAAGTATTAATTGGATTAGTAAAGATGGATCATATCTATGCATTAGGATTGCATTATCATGAAAAGGAAAAGAGCATGTAGATAGGAAATGTTGGGTTAAAACACATTTAGATTTGGTGCATAAAATGAATGTAGGGTTATAGGATTGTCTTGCATTTTGAAGTAGGAATGAAATATACTAGTAGAATGGTATAATGACATGCATTAACTCAAGATGGAATATGCTTATCTTGTGAGTAAAATGTCATTAAGGTAGTTAATTAAGTAATGATGTTGAAGTATCCTAGGGAAAAGTTAACGATGTTATGTTATTTTTGCTTGCGTTGATTAATGAAATGTGTAATGATTTATGTCCATAATGGCTAAATGGTTAATGAATGTAGTTAGATGGAGAGGTTATGTGTTATACTAGTTGTTATTAGATATTAATTAAAAATATATATCTCCATTTGCATGTTAGATGTTTAGTTTCTCTAGGGTATTTTGGCAGGCATTACACTGAATGCATGTGCATTCCACTTATGTAATATTTATATACTTCTAACAAGGTATATTGATATTATGGGTTTCAACCCCACCGCGGTTTTTCCCTTAACCGGGTTTTCCATGTCAAAATCTTGGTGTTAAGTGTGTTAATGATGTGGTGTTATTGTAATGCTTTCATTTGTTGATTCAATAATTCATGTTTAATTCTTTTGATCCAATAGATGAAGTTAAAGTTGTTTAATGCTAAAGTTTGTTTAAGTATTTTGGGACAAGTGATTCACCCCCCCTCTCATTTACCCAAATTGTTGCCAACACCTTATACTCTCCCTCCCTCCCTCTCTCTCTCACTTTAAAGCTATATGGAGAATTTGCCTCCATATAGTTAAAACTATATGGTTCATCATTTAACTATAACGATCTTTTGTAGTTTCAATGCTCCAAAAATCTATTTAATATATTTCTTAATCAATTTGTTCTATTTCATGAAAAATCATGCTGGAAGCTGCTAAATAAGGGAATTTATACCAAAGAGAAAGGTACATATACTTTTTTTTTTGTTTTTCATTTTTGAATGTGGGGTAGATAGGCTTGATTGAGCTCCATTCTGTGAGGTCTAATATAATACTTCTTAATTACTGAAATGAGTTTTCTTTCCTATATTTGTTTGTTTCTTTTGTTTCCGATCATTGTCAATATATTTAATTTTGTTTTCACTCAAAGAAAAAAATGAATAACTCCTCAATGTTTGCTTTATATTTGGTCAATTTAAACACTTATTTTGAATTTTGATTTGAGATGTATTTCCCTTTTTTTACCTTCTAAATTTCATTCAACTTTTGAATAGTCAGTTAATGCAAACAAGTTTTGTTCCTCCAAACAACTTTTATTTTATTTGCAAATATCATGATAGTTTGTTGCCTTTGATTAGATTATATATGTTTTTCTTGGAACTCACCCATCTGTGTTTTCTCTTTCCAATCATTTTCTCAATGGTGTGTTAGATTATTCAATATTTTGTAAGATAATTTTTTGTACTTTTGTGTTTAACTGTAGATTAAATTTACTCTTTATCTAATTGAAGCTAAAAGTGAGTCTCCTCTATTGCCAAGACTTCCTCTACATCAGCCGCCTCTATTGCCAAGACTTCCTTTTCATTAGCAACATCCTCCTCATTAGCCTCCTCTCTTGCCAAGACTTCTTCATCAGCTTCATTCTCTTCATTATCCTCATGTCCATTACCACATCATCCTTTTCTTTAGCCTAATTTTCCTCCCAAAACGAACAAAAAATATAATGTAAAAGCTATTATCATCAAGGTGACACCAAAATCCACGGTCTTATAACATCATCACGATTTATATCTTAAACTTATATTATTTCCTTATCACACATGAGGGGTTCTAATGTTGATGAGGATGAATTAATACATGTGAATATATTAGGCATCTATGCCAAGTTCCTATCCCTCTTGCTTTCGTTTGATGTATGTTAATCACTAAACATTCCTTAGACATCTCCTTTAATGAATGCATACATTCCATCAACATGAGGTCTTCTTCATGTGATAGTAGTGTTAGAAAATTTGTTTCTCTTTGAAAAGGGACAAAAATTAAGGTTTCACCCAATGATGTAGTAAAACCATTAATTTTTCCTTAGGAACCAATTACATTAAAGAATGGTAAATCCAATAGATCTAGCCTCAATCCAACAAATATGGGGTTGATAAATTCTAATTAGATTCACTAGTTAGGACTTAATTCCCTCTTTTTAAGTTGAATTGAGAAAATGTGGATATTAAGGTAAATGTATGTAAATTGAAGCAATTACGCATAAACATTGAGCTATAATCATCAAATTGAGCCATGAACCTAGATTTGAGAAATATGTGAATGTTCAAATATGTTCTAGAAGGTCGACTTGGATTGTCGAGACCAAAATGCCCATTGATCTCGTCATTTGAACTTTTTACCATCCAAGAGGGAGCCTATTCATCTCAGTGACTAATGTTGATCCTGAAAGTCGCAGCTCAGTACCCATTTCTGCACACAGGAAGAAAGGGAAAATGATGTACATGTACACAAATATTGCTCACATGAATGGCCATGCCAGACTTCACAAATAGCCCAGCTCATGATGTTAGCACCACCATCCATATTCTTTTCTTAATGCAACCGTGTGATATTTGTACAAAATTTGTAATTCTTGGTCTACGATTGGGAAACTATATAGTAATGTTGATCGACGAGCCATGTTAGTCGGTGGAATAAATAGGGAAAAAATCTGCACTGTTTTATGTAGATTAAACTCTACATTTCTCATCCTTAATCTGAGCTATTTTTTCATGATGCAAACGTAAAATTCACTATTAATGCAAAAAAACTTTGTGTGGTGCAAACTAGTCGTAAAATTCAGTATCAATGCAAAATACTTTTTGTGGTGGACATGAATCATAAAATTTAGTATTTATGCAAAAATAATTCGAGGAAGCAAATTACATAATTGAGCATTAATTCAAAATGATCTAAAGAGGATGAGTATTATCAATGGCCAAACGTTCACACGTGTCCAACTAGGCAATTGCAGAAGCAAATCTAAATCCAAGTAGACAAATATGATCTTTTCATCACAACATTGCGTAAGAGTTTCTTATATATATATCCCTAATATGCGACAAATTATAGTTAAGATGTTCTTTGGAGTTGCTATTCATGGAAGCTGTACCTGTACGATTTTTGAAATATTCTAGTGTTATTTACTGAACTAAAAGTGGTAGCTATGGGACTAAGAATGACGATGAAGTAAACATACATTCTACAAGCTCGGTTCTAAAGATCAATCATTTGTGACACACATCTCGACAATGAAGTGTATGGTGGATATTTGATAGTGTGATGCCCATCTGAATTTCATTACTTCATAAGCCCAACTCCATTAATAGATTGTAAGGATATAGATGTACTAAAAGCTTTCCTTAATAGTATAACAATGGAGCATGATTTAGCTTGAAATCCTATGATATAAGCATAATAAATGTCATATATTTTCTTCTTTCTATTTGAGAGCTTGGCTATGAATGTTGTAATTGAAGATCTGCCATTATACTTTAACTTGCATTCTATATGTCATAAAAAATAAACAAGTGGACTTAAGCCCTTTATACCTAGGTTTGTAGTTGACAAATATGAAATGTATGTATATTCAACTTTCGGATATGTTCCTAGAAGGTCGACCTAAATTGTTGGGACCAAAATTCCCATCGATCTAGTCCTTTGAACTTTTTACCATCCAAGAGGGAACCTATTCATCTCAGTAAATAATGTTGATCCTGAAAAATTGCAGCTTTGTACCCATTTCCTGCACACGGGAAGAAAGGGAAAATGATGTACATACACAAATATTGCTCGCACGAATGGCCATGCCAGACTTCACAAATAGCCCAGCTCATGATGTCAGCACCACCATCCATATTCTTTTCTCAATACAAACGTGTGATATTTGTATAAAATTTGTAATTATTAGTCTACAGTTGGGAAACTATATAGTAATACTGATTGACGAGCCATGTTAATTGGTGGAATAAATAGAGGGAAACAATTTGTACAATTATAGGTAGATTAAACTCCACATTTCTTGTCCTTAATTTGAGTTGTTTTTCCATGATGCAAACATAAAATTCGCTATTAATGCAAAAAAGATTTACGTGATGCAAACCAGTTGTAAAATTTAGTATTTATGCAAAAATAATTCCAGGAAACAAACTACGCAATTGAGCATTAATTCAAAGTGATCTAAAGAGGTCAATTATTATCAATGGCCAAACGTTCATACACGTCTAATCAGGCAATTGCAGAAGCAAATCTAAATTGAAGTAGACAAATCTGATTTTATCATCACAGTATTACGTAAGAGTTTCTTATTGCAAAATAGTAACATTATTTACCCACATTTTAAAATTAATCAATAGTACTATAAAATTGCGAAAAAAAATATTGAACACAACAATTCAAGATGACCTAATCCGCTTGTACATTGCTATGAGCCAATAGAAATAAAAATTTAAAAAAATTGGAAATGTTTAAAAAATAGAAATAAATAAAACATTAAAAAATTAATATTTTTCAATTCTTCATGCTCATTGATTGATGCTTTTAGACTTAAAAAATGTAAAAGTCTTTTTTTTTATGTTCTAATCTTTTAAAAAAAATATGTCTATACAAATTTCAAAGAACCACGTTTGATCGTACTTCTACCTTTTAGCATTCGACTGTGAGAGGAGATCTCGCATTTTTCTTATCCATACTAGTTTGACTTAGACTTGACAACATTGGTTTATTCATGCCCTGTTATTTGGACAAAGTATTGTTTGGCTTTTGTTTTTACTTTATAAATACGGTTTTAAAACAGTTTTTCAGTAGTTGTTGACTAGCATAATAACTTTGGAGTTCTTTTATGGATAACCAGGTCAAATTCAAGTTACCAACTAATTTGCCCCAATAGCAGATATGGCATCCCACACACTATATACGACAAATATTTTGACTTCCTTGAAATAGGAAGAAGCAAAATCTCAATTTATTTAGGGCAAATTTATTAAACTTTGAGAAAAAAATCTCTAGCTCTCCTTTATTAAGAATTAAATTTGGCTGAAAAAAAAACACACAAATTTTAAAATATAAAAGTATATTACTTAAATTGGGGAAAAATCTACAACTCTACTTAGCCAATTTTAAATAGAGTGGAGGAATGTCACTTATAATCTATTTATAGAGTTAAAAGCCTGATGCAATTGCTAATGATTTCAACAACTACAGTTGAATATACATACATTTCATATTTGTCAACTACAAACCTAGGTATAAAAGCCTTAAGTCCACTTGTTTAATTTTTATGATGTATAGAGCGCAAGTTAAAGTAGAATGTTAGATCTTCAATTACGACATTCATAGCCAAGCTCTTAGACATAAAGAAGAAAACATATGAAATTTATTGTGCTGTAATCATAAGATCTCAAGTTAAATCCGGCTCCATCGTTCTATTATTAAGGAAAGATTTTAGTACACCTATCTCCTTACAATCTATTAATGGAGTTGGGCTTATGAAGTAATGAAATTCAGATGGGCAACACACTATCAAATATCCACCATGCACTTCGTTGTCGGCACGTGCATCACAAATGATCAATTTTTAAAATCAGGCCTATAGAATGTATGTTTACTTCATCGTCATTCTTTGTGGTGGTGCTACACGATCACATGCTTAACATACATTAAAACTACTTTGATGCTTTGATATATCCTTTATGTGTTTACAGGCTCCTTGTTGTTATCAAACATGTGACTTCCCTGCACATTTTATAATTGTTGCAGAACATCCACACTATAACTCATCAACTAGGGACAACCTTCCAGTCAAGGTCATCTAACTCACACATCATTTGACTCTATTTTTTATGCCTCACTATTTTCATAATTCGACAATCTATATAAAGTTTTGGACAGTCACAAAGGAATTAGGCAATCACTTATCATAAAGACCCAATCTTGACTCAAGACACTCAACCCTCCTTCTAAACATACACCACACACTGAGGTTTCCATCCACACTATCTTCCAAGACTATTTTTCATTTAACCCTCACGTGTCAAAAACTTTTTATCATTGTTTTCAAGTTTGTTGTCATGAGGCAATACAAGAGGACAATCATGTCACATCTTTGGTTCAAGGTCTTTTAAGGCTTCAAAACTCCTTTTAAATCTTTGAGATGACTCCACACACACCCTATTCAATCCCCAACAATTTTACCAACACTCATTCATATGTACTTTTGTACCAAACCCTCACAAATCTACCTTTTCACTATCCTTCTTGGACTGAGACACCCAATATAGTCCCAAAAGTCTTCAAATCACGTGCCAAACTTGGAGTGAAAACCCTGCACACTTGATGAAATTAAAGTACACAATATAATACAGATTTATGCCCCTTTGTGGGCTTATTTGGCAAAGCAAATAGAAGATATTACATTTTGAGTGCTTGTTGTCGCCCTAGTTATTGCTCATATATTTAATGTTTTGTATATTTAATGTATTATTCTTTAGGTGATGTCCATGTTCTTGTGCAAACACCGCCTCATCAAAGACCATCATCCCCACCTATATTGTCAATTGCAATGTCGATAACACGCAAAATGTAGACATCCACTACTGCACATCATATTGACCCCGGAGTTGGTAGATCCCTATTTCTCTCTCTTTTTTGTTATGTGTTTATTTCCCTTGAAGTGTTATTTATTGGGGGCATTTCACAGTGGATTCATTATCTGCAACAAGACATGTACATGAGGATGCAGAGGCCACTAGTGGTGATACTATAGCAGCATTTCTTGGATCTTCTCGTATTGCTAGTACGGGAATGTTGCTGGTCACATTTATCATGACCAAAGATTTGCTTCCCATAAAGATAGAGAAGGTTCCAGGTACTTTAAAATTATTATACTATATAGAGTAATTGTAATTTACTTATTGATCACTTGTTTTGGACTAATCATCCCATGATTTGTTTGTAGGAAATGATATTTTTTATAAAAATCTTAATGGAATTACATTGGAGATCTTCGGGCCCACCAAATGTAAATGATGAAATGAGTAAGAAAAAAAAGTTTAAAGATGAGCTCATAAACCGTTTGGTTGGGTTGTTTGGAAATGCCACATTCGAGAAATGCAAGGTCCTTGACCAAGTTAGGAAACATCTAAAGTATGTGAGGGACCAGTATAGGACACATTTAGAGAAGAATAAAAAGTACGAGCATCCCCCCATGATTCCAAAGAGGGAGTGGAAGGACCTGATTTTAGATGCAAATGAGAGAGTTGAAAGGAAAAAAGGAAATACACCACAAGAAAGAAGAAGGTATGTGATACTATTAAGAATGTAATTATGTACTAATTACTCTTTACATTTGTATAATCTAACATATTTCAAACTTTTCATAGACTGCTCGACACATCAAAGGCAACTAAGGCAAGACTAAAAAAGCATGGTTAACACAAACCCAACTCTGGTGGTTATATGAAAGTTGCCGCACGAATTGAAAGTATCAATAGATAAAATATCACATCGAAATAATAAATTGCAAACAATTTTTTTAATCATTAAATAATACAAGCAAAATTCACGATATTAAGCAAAAAATGCAAGGCTCTCAATTCAATAGAGTGCCCACATAAGATGACATAAAAATTGCTTTCCGGGAGGGCTTTAGAGTTGTGGCTAAACGTCTAAAAGGATTGAGTGGGAAAATAGAAGAATCTGGTGCATCCGTCAATCATGTAAATAAGCTAAATGAAAATGATTTAAAATTGAATACTTGAGCAATAATCTATTCGATGTTAATTTCCAACATAATGTGACTATATTTGTTTTAAATAATCAAGCAATCATAACAATGCATATGATATTGGAATGCAACATGCACAGGGTGGAACATAACCTACACATGATGAAGGTCGTGGTGTGCATCCCAGTACTGGAGGTATTCATGTGCTAAACATTTTTTTTATGTAATGATTATTACAATTAAACATCTTTAATTGAAATTGGTGTAGTAATTAATGTAGCCTTTTTTGTTTTTATTTTAGAGCATGTAGATCGTGGTGAGCAAGTTGAGTGTGGTCTAGGTAGACAACATCAGGAACGTGATGGGGCCCCACTAGGTAAAGAGGACCATTGTTATTCTTTTAAAAGAATTTAATTGCAATTGTTGTATTGATTAATGCAGCCTTTCATGTTTCAACTCTAGAGGATTTAGAGGGTGTTCAAGATGTTGAGGATGAGGCTAGACAAAATGATCAGGAAGATGATGTGGCCCCATCAGGTAAAGAGCACCTGTGTAATTTTCTTTTAATTAATAGAATACTTGTAACAATTGTGTACGGTGAAAATGGATAATAATAATAATATTGAAAGGCTAAATGAATCCAACGACAAAACCCTAGCCCAACAATCAACAAAGATCCACCATAACATATGAAGATTACCTAAGACAATGCAAATCACATGAAATCACAAAGATTATACCATCACATGTCCAATAGGGTTTTGATCTCCATTCTTCCTATCTCCATTGATCTTGCTTAATATATTTGCTCTCAGATTTTTATATGCACAAGAGCTCAACAAAGAACGGAATGTGGTTGCAAGTAGGATCGTAGTGTAGTCAAAAAAATGATCATTAGTCATTAGGATGAGTGATTAGGGTTTGACAATGAAGAAGGCATCTCCTTAAATAGAAGACACAATATGAAATGGAGGGATAAGATTGAGAGGTGTAAAAAGAGGAGGTCAGCTAAGATTAGAGGGTAGGTAGAAGAAATAGTAAAATAATGAAAGGGGTAGGTAGTGTAGGAATTAAGAGATGAATGACATGTGTCATGTGTAGAAAAGGCTGATGAATTAATTAAATAAATAAAGATTTATTTAATTAATAGAAGAATAGGGATCAATTAAATAAATAAATATTTATTTAATTTAGGAAAAGGATAATTTAAATAAATAAATGTATTTATTTAAATGAGAAATAAGGCTAGAAGAGGATAAATGAATTAATTAAATAAATAAAGATTTATTTAATTAATAGAAGAATTAAGCTTAGATAATTAAATAAATAAAATATTTATTTAATTAGACATGACAATTTTGGGTGTCTACAACAACAATAATAAAACTTATGAATTTAACCCATTTCTTTGTTATTGCAGCGGACCCCCCTTGCATATGCGTCCTCATCGTGAGTACAAGGCTATGCATACATTAACTAGATCATGAGCAAAGGGCAGAAGAACTAAAGAGGGGGCAAATAATGAGGACAACGATGGTCCACTTCGTCTTTACCTCCAAGCCTAAAAAAAAAAGAAAAAAAATGATTGTAATCTTATTATATGTTAACAACTAGATTTTAGGTGTTAATGAATTTAATTATATGTTAATGAATGTTAATGAATGTTGATGAATGTTACGTGTTAATGAAAGTTATGTGTTAATGAATGTTACATGATAATGAATGCATGTTATGTTTCATTGATGGATGAAAGAATTTTAGACCTTAACAAGGAATTTAGAGTTATATTAGGCGGGGGGGGAATGAGCTTCCACCTTCACATTGTTGGCCTTGTTCAGTAGAGAATATTAAACTATTCTTGAAACAAAGAGAAGATCAATAAGGTAACACACTTTTCAATATTTCACTATGCTCCACTGTTAATCTTATTGATGCTAAGCATCTTGTTTGCAGGTTACATATTCAGTGTTGTAGGTTGTGAACATGCTTCTATGAGACAGTTCCCCTTTACAAGTGAATGCATGCCTCATTGATTTTGTGAGTTTATTTTGTTCTAGAATATACATACTTTCTTTGTTCATTCCTTAGCATTTGTTCACTTTGTTTTAGAATAGATACATTGCCTCATTTTGTTCATTCATTGTTCATTTTGAGTTTATTTTGGGTCGAATTTGAAGAAAGAGCATGTTTAAAAGGAGGTGGAATTGTTGGAAACTGATTGTTAAACTAAGTTACTGATTCTTCACTAAAACCCCTGGATCCTGATTTTGATTTTGCTTGGGTCCTGATCTGAGCCTGATTCCCCTTGGATTCCTCCAAGGTCCTTCTTAGGTGGTTGGGTCCTTAGTGATTATTCATCATCTGTTGTACCTAATTTTGGGGCAAATTAATAAAGTAGTGTTGGCTGCAAAGTGTACAATTTAAATTGCTATCTCATATATGTTGCAACCTTTTGTAAGGGGTGTGATCTGACCCAAACTACTATTTAAATTGCAATTATCATAAATGCATAGCCTGTTATCATTGGTGCAATATGATCTTTATTATTATTTTTGTTGATTTCTTCATACTGTCATAAGGATGTGAAACTGTTATTAGTGATTTCTTATTGGTCAACTAGTTATCATACGGATTAGTAATTAGCTTTGAGATCGTCCAATAGTTATAGTGGCATTATTTATCACTAGATTTTGTCGTCCTACTATCTTGATGACTAGATCTAGCATTGTCAATATTTTTCTAAGGGTTTCAAGACCAAATTGAGCATCATTAATCAAATCAGTTTCTGCATCTATGCAGTTCACTATATGAGTGTTTACTTTGATTTCATTTCAGTCTGTCATAAACTAAATAAATTCAAGATTACATTTTCTCTCAGCTGCTTTTATATCATTGGAGTAGATTTTATGTCATATGTGTGTGTGTGTGTGTGTGTGTGTGTGTGCATGCAAACATACCCATACCCATACCCAAGGATTTTTTTTGCTGATTCCGTGAATTCGTACCTGATTTCATATATGTATGCGTACCCGAATCGGTAACTAAGCTATTAAATTATCTAAAAAACCATCTTGTCTTATGCATGACCTATGAGGGGCTTCTAACTAATGTAGAACTGATGAAATTATCCTCAAAACTCCACCTTTTCAAGCCTCAAACTGGTGATGAACTTAGGAATCCATATTTTCTCTAAAAGTTAATGCTTGAACCGATAAATGATACTAAGAACTTGCGTTCTAACTTGAAGTTCACTTAATTGAAACTTCCACCCTTTAGTCATTTCCATGTGCATGTTTATGGTGGTCCAATCTACTAAAAAATACTATCATGACTACACTTTCATTTCTCATAGAAGGTGATCTTATCTCCATGTTGCATTGTCTAATCTCAAACTTATTGTCATGTGCCTCTATATTTAGAACCTAATTTCTATCACAATCCTTATTCTTCACTCCTCATTACTGGTCTACAACACTGTATCACCATTGTACTAAGCCTTTGTGCATGCCTTATGACTATTATATCTTTGAATGCCTTTGAGTTCTTTTTTTTCTTT
Organism: Cryptomeria japonica; assembly: GCF_030272615.1. NCBI lineage: Eukaryota > Viridiplantae > Streptophyta > Pinopsida > Cupressales > Cupressaceae > Cryptomeria > Cryptomeria japonica. The sequence continues at coordinate 761,418,901 of NC_081408.1, read as the reverse complement.
GATAGACTTGATCTTCTTATCTCTCTATTATTGTACTTTGTCTTTGATTTTCTTTGCGACAAGGCTTTTATAGACTATAATTGGCATTGATGGAATCTCCTTGTATTGCCCTTAAGTTTGGAGCCTTGAAATGGAGTGTACGCCTTATGATGACACTGTCTACTTTGTGTTCTACAATATTCTCATGTCTCCAACTCAGATGATTATATTTCATGACTAGATATATCTTTGTAAGTGCTTTCTTTGTTAATTATTATCTCCTTGAGCTATGTATGCGTAAGACTGGAATATTGTTCTTGATAGTCTTGTTGCTCACTATTTTGTAGAGTTTTCCTTAGGCGAACGTGCACTATCACATGTTGCCCTTTAGATAAGGTCTATGACTATACCCAACCCTACAATGTTATCCATGATTGCATGCTGAGTTCTAGGTCTCTATCTTTATAATATCCTCCTTTGATAGTATTTTTAAACAAAAATATGACTATCTGTATGACTATTTATGAATGCTTTATGTACTAGCTACAAGACATTTTTGGCATTTACTATTATGATTCCTTATGATAAGTCTTCTCATGCATTCTTGTAACTATTTTATCTTTGTCTTCTTGATAATGAAGTACCTACTACACTTAATCCTTTGTAAGCTCACTGATATTAATGTTGTTGATATTAATCCTTTGTAATCGGCAAAAGTCAACCCGATGGTAACACCGACAAGTAGAAGCATGTGATTGGGATAGTATATACTGTTTAAGTCCATTGATATAACACACACTAGCAGCAATGGAGAAATCTTATCTTGTCAATAGTCGATGAGACTATCGGTAAGACTTATCTCGATGGACACTGGAAAGAAGTACAATGCATTGGCAAATGTTACAGTGATAAAGGGTCATCAGTGTAGACAAAAGCAATTGGACTTTTTTTTTAATAAATGTTGGGGAAGGTCGGAATTACGACGAACACCACAAGACAACTGACGATGTTGTCATACCCACGATAACAAAAACGTCATAAGATGCAGCCTCGTCCGTCATCGTAATCGTCAAAATTTTGACATCTCCTTGAAGATGGTCCATTGGCAGAACACACACTAGCAGCAATGGAGAAATCATGTCTTGCTGATAGTTGATGAGGCTATCGGTAAGACTTATCCCAATAGACACTAGCAAAATTAAAATGCATTGGCAAAGGTTACGACGATAAAGGATGCAACGTGGTCAAAATTTTGACCTCTCCTTGTCAAACAAACATGTCGTCTAACGGTAATGGAGAAATCTTGTCTTGTCGATAGCCGATGAGGCTATCGGTAAGACTTATCCCGATGGACACTGGCAAAAGTAAAATGCATTGACAAAGGTTATGATGATAAATAAAGGGTCATTAGAAAAGGTTACGGTGATAAATGATGCAACGAGGTCAGAATTTTGACGTTTCCTCGTCAAAAAAAAATGCTACGGGTGCATAGAAATTTTCGACGTGGTGTTGTCGAAATTTTGATGTGAATCCTGTCGTCGGAATCACCGACAAAAAAATAGTGACAAGGATTTTCTCCACGAATATGTTTGAATTTTGACATTTAGTTGTCTGAGTTCTGATGACTGGTCGTCGGAAAACCGCTCCAAATGTACTAGTGAGAAATAATGAACATAAAAATAATGAACACCATATTTAGATACAAAAAACCTAAGCTTTGTACAAATTGAGGAACCCAAAAAAGGAACCCAAGGATCAATCCACCAACCAAGATAAGAAAGATTTGCAAATGAGTATACATTGATTGATGGGCTAAAAGTTTTCACTAGAAAAAAAAGTTTGCACTAAGATCAACAATGTGGAAAGGAGACAAAGTACTTGGATTATGCTGCAAATCCTTACAAATGTCAGTCAAGATTTTCCCTTCTTCTATTTGATTCTCTCAAGTTGTCTTTGTCTTGCTACATGTTCTATTCAACCTCTTGCATATTTAAACTCTCATGGGAGGCAATGGTTTTTATAAGCAATGACCAAAGTCCTAATAAACGTACAAGCATTTCACAATTAATAAAACCTGTGGATGTACCTATAGGATGAGAGACATAATCGATTAATAAATAAATGCATGGGCATTCCAACAATTAATAATCTCGACATCCACAAAATTTTGGATGGGAGGTTGTGAATAATCTTACCGACGTGAGAACTTTTAAATCCAGTGGGCAAAGCTCACCATAAAGAATCTATTGACTAATTAATAAAATGTTGACATAGGAGAAGAGTCCATGTTGCAATAATCATTCACTCCTTGCACACATGACCCTCCAATTTCTTTTTTAGTTTTTGATCAATAATAGATAGTTATATTAATTAGTATGAAAAGTATACATGTATTGTAAATTCATCATAAATTGCTAAGACTAGAACCTTTGCTACCCCTACAACTATCACCCGCCATCCTCAAACAATCATAGGATGCACTACCAAAATTAGAGCCATGCTCCATATTATAAACTAATCCCGACCCCCTTTTACATATAAACTAGTAGAGATACGGTATCAACAAGTTTTTTCATTTTAAAAGGGTTTCTCAACAAACCCTACATTAACAAAAAATGCAAAAACATCAACCCCAACAACCACAAGCTATGCGAATTAGATTTCCTATAGTGTACCATTCGGTCAGAGCTCCTGGGTCTCTGTCTCATCTCTACCTCTTCGGCCTTGCATATGATCACACTCCATAATCCGAGTTTTCCTCTCCAACTCCCACACGTCCAAAAACTTCTTCAGTGAAACCCAACCCATTTGAGCCTCAACCCTCTACTCATCTTTGTCACCAAACACACTCCACACCAAGAAAATCCTTTAGTGATACGCTTTATCGACAAGGTCTCGATGGTACTCTCCTTCAATCTTGACAGTAATGAATTTGAAACCGCCTTGAAAGAACTTCATGAAGACATTTGTGGAACACATTCAAGTCTTGATGGTACTCTCCTTCAGTCTTGACAGTAATGAATTTGAAACCGCCTTGAAAGAACTTCATGAAGACATTTGTGGAACACATTCAAGTGGTCCTACTCTAGCCAAGAAACTTCTAAGAATGGGGTACTATTGGCCTATTATGGAAAATGAATCCCACCAATTTTCTAGAAAGTGTTCAAAATGCCAAATCCATGGCAATCTTATACATGCATCGACACAGGAATTGCAACCATTCACTACATGATGAGTATTTTGTCAATGGGGACTCAACCTCGTGGGCAAGATCCATCCCTCCTCATCAAATGGACACAAGTTCATAATCACAACCATCGAGTATTTTACAAAGTGGATTGAAGTTTTTCCATTGACTATTGTTACCGACAAACACATATCTTACTTCATCCTTAACTATATCATTTTTCGGTATGGCATTCCTAGTTCCATTATCACTGATAATGGTAGACCTTTCAAAAATCAAGATGTGGAAGAACTTTGTGAAAAATTTCATATCTAGCATCACTTATCCACACCTTATTATCCTCAAGGGAATGGCCAAGCGAAGGCTTTAAACAAAAACATCCTTAAAATCGTAAAGAAGATAGTGAATGATGCTGGCCATGATTAGCATGTCCAATTAAATCCTACCTTATGGGCATATGGCACTAGCATCCACACACTTACTGGAGCCACACCATATGCACTTATATATGGATCAGAAGCCATCTTACCCATTGAGGTCGAAATACCTTCACTCAGAGTATCATTGAAAGGACTCATCCCATATTAGGAGTACTGAATAAACAGGCTGCAAGAATTAGAGTTGCTAGACGAACGTCATCAACATGCTTTTGATAATCTAAAAGCATATTAGCAAAGAATGTCCAAAAGCTATAATCATAGAGTGAAGCCACAAATATTTCAGGTCGGCAACTTGGTACTAAAAGAAAATCCCCGCAATTAATAGGATCAGGAAAAGAAATGCAAGTTTGAACCAAATTGGATTGATCCTTTCGTCATCTTATCAACATATGTATCAGGGGCATATCAACCTTTCTGCATCAGAAGGGGACTTGTTTGATGAACATATCAATAACATCCATCTCAAAAGGTTCTACACATGAGACATCCAATGCACATAAAAACAACAAAAAATAAATACAAAAAATACAAGAAATTCATAAAAATAAAAAAGTGAAATAAAAGAAAGTAGTGAAAACCTAGAAATAGGCACTATTTGTGATAGATCAACTCTCCTATCTATTGATACATATGTCATACCTTTTGCATTCATTTCATCTAACCCATCATCAAGTATTCACAACTCACAAAGCTTTTAATGAAGTGCAATTTTGGATACACTTAACATAGTCACTATTCGTAATTGTCAAAACAGTCATCCACATAATGGCTCACCATGCCTTGGTAATCGATATATATATCCGTATCGAAAGTTGTGTCTAAGACTGGGGGCATAATCTTGAACTCAGTGGGGGCAACTTACTTTTTTGAGCTTAAACAAGTAGACAATCTAACAAACAGAGACATACCTTGCAAAACTAAGATCATAAAATCAATGGTGATCTTCCAAACAAGATTAAAACAGATGGGTGATATTAAAAAAAAACCAAACAAATATCCATTAGCAAGATGTTTTTATCTGACAAGTGACAAGAATAAGCCTGAATGTTCATCTGTGGTAGTTTGATTTTTGGTTATCATATCTCCTAAGTGACTCAAGGATGTCTTGAAACTAGATCTATGCAAGAAAGGAGTTTGATATTTTTATTGTCTACTGTTTGTGAGTGAATCCTTAATACTATGAAAATTTGTCTCAAGAAGTGATCGGTAACATATCATCGAGGACATTTCGGGTTTGCATAGGATGTAGGTTAACTCTTGCCTGTTTTACGCAAGCAACACTCAGGTCATCTTGGTTCAATTATACCTTGTCATCTTGCAATATCAAAATCCATGTAGGTTGTACTCATGTCATCATGGTTCAATTATAACATCGGTGTTTGTACTAACTTTCAACGTTTTAAAAGCTCAATGATGATAAAAAGGGCACACACAATTGACTGACGAAATGACAATGTGACACAATTATCTACTTGCATAGATTATTATCATTAGTGCATTTAGTTGCCTTCATTATCATCATTTACATTCATTATCATCATCATCATCATCGTTGCATATTAGTTACACATCATCATACATAAGCATATCAATACACCCTGTTGCTCCCTTGGATGCACAAACACCAACACATCTAAATCTACCTGCAACGTGATGTTAATCGATCAAATATCAATTATCTATCAAACAATTATCCTATCAGCTCCCTCGATATTTTAATCAATCTCTTTGAGCACCTATTAGTGGCTCTCATCAATCATGAGGTCACACAATCAATCAACCTCAAACCTATCCTATTAGTGGCACAGTCACAAAATCATCAAAATTGGAGTTTCTATCATAAACTCTTATCAATCAAAGGTTCATCAAACCTATCCTATCAATGGTGCAGTCATAAAATCATCAAAATTGGAGTTTCTATAATGAATTCTTATCAATAAAAGATTCATCAAACCTAACCTATTAGTGACGAAGTCACAAAATCATCAAAATTGGAGTTTCTATCATAAACTCTTATCAATCAGGAGGTTAATCTAACCTAACCTATTAGTGACGAAGTCACACAATCATCACATTTGGAGTTAATATCCTCAAGTCTTATCAATCAAAACCTAACCTATCAGTGACTCTCATCAATCATGAGGTTGCACAATCAATCAAACCTTTCAAACCTATCAAATCATGAGTTTATATCATTGACACTCATCAATCATGAGGGCAATCAAACTCAATCAATCATCTAAATAAGCAAACACATCAATGAAATCAAGAAATTGACATTTTATTGGAAGATATATCAAGTTAATCAACAACCTCAAGTATTTAATTGGGAAATGAATCAATTGTCCAAATCCCAAAAATGCATAAATCTATACGATTCATCTCCCAAGGGGGCATCATCACATCATTATCCAACCACCAGCATTTGGGGCAAATACATTTTTTTATCAACATCATTACACAAATTTTCTTTGAATCACAGTGTGGTCACACATCACTTCAAAGAGGGGCAAATATAGACACATATTTCTGTCCACTTGATTAAATGAATTTTATATTTGTTTAATTATCACTTATCCAACTATTAATTAAATTCACATTTAATTAATCCTTTTCTTTTTTCAATTATTAATTAAATTAACATTTAATTAATTCATCCCAGCACTCTTCTCCCATTAATTAAATAAATTACTCGATTTATTTGATTTAATTCACTTAACCGGATTCATTCCATTAATTAAATACATAAATTGCATTTGTTTAAATAAATCTCACCTGTCACATTTAAATAAATCAATATTTATTTAAAATCTCCAAATCCCATCTCTCACATTTAAATAAATTAATATTTATTTAAAATCCCTAAATCCCATCTCTCACATTTAAATTGATTAATGTTTATTTAAATCTCTAAAATCCCTTCCTCACATTTAAATAAATTAATATTTATTTAAAATCCTAAATCCCTCACCCACTTGCACTTTCTAGAAAATGCAAGTTGCAAGTTGCAAGTTAATCTTTCTCCCAATCACGTTTAAAGCCCTATTATTAGCCTAACCACCCTGTAATGGTTTACACATTCCTAAACCAAATGTTAACCCAAAACCCATCAACTCAAACCTTTACTGGCTTCCTTTAAAGTCTTCAAACCTTTAATGGTTTCATTTTAGAGATTTCTCAAGCCTTTTAATGTTTTTCCTCAAAGTCTTCAAAATTTTAATGGTTTCATTAAGCCTCTAATGACTTCCTTCAAGTCTTCAAGCATTTAATGCTTTATCCCCCTTTTTTCTCTTTTAAATAAATTAAGATTTATTTAAATAAAATCCAAAATTCACATTCACATTTAAATAAATCAATATTTATTTAAATATTTATCTCATTCAAGTTGCGCCATTTAATTGAAATAAATGATTTTATTTTAATTGAAAATCCCAAAATTCCTCCCACTTGCATTCTCCTACAAAACCCACTTGCTCACTAATCATTCTTCTAGAATCTCCTAAATCCTTTCTAATTAGCCTAATCCCCTCCTAAACATTTGCACATTCTTTAAGAAGGAGTCACTTCTAGAAAATATGCAAAGTCTTCATAAAACATTAAAGACTTTATGGCTTCAAATGGTTAACCTCTAAAGTCTTCAATAACCATTAATGGTTAATTGACCTTCTACCTCTGGTTAGAGACTTTCCTTCTAACCTAACCATCATTTTTAACTAATGGGTCTCTTCAAACATTCATTGCTTTGACCATGGTTATCCCTTTAACTCCTGCACGAGAGTTTATCTTTTGGATAAAAGCTTTATCCACTAACTAAACCCTAACCAAACCCTCCTAGGGTGACCTCATGTCTCCTTGGATATTTAATGCCTCTTTTCTCCCCTCTCAAGCCTTCTCATATTGACACTTGTCAACATGAAATTGGGTTGAAAGTATCACATGGATTGAGGTTCATTCAATCCTAGCCCTTGTTAAGATAATTGAATCTTAACCATCCAATTCCCCATTTCTTCTATAAATAGGTCTCATTTCTCTCATTATCCATTATCCAAGTTTTATGCATCCAGGTTATTGTCTATCAAGAATCCACATTTGCCTCTCTTTGCAAGCTTAAGCATTTAGGAGCATTTTAGTGTTAGCATATATTATTTTAACATAATATCCATACCATAACATGTTAGTATAACATAATATCCATATCACATCTTGTTTAGTTTCATTATCATAACATAGTCTTAGTTGCATTTGCATATAGATCTTTTATCAACTCATCCCTCATTCTTTAGGTTGTCATTCTAAAAGATCAAGTGCTCAATGATTTGAGAGCAACCTTGATTTAAAGAATCCTTGGAGATAGAGAACAATGAGACGACTTGGAAGGATTACTTATTTAACTTGTTTTATCTATTAGATCCTTTACATATAATGTTTCATTGGTATGCTTGTTATTTTGCTCTTAATTGACTACCATCATTTTTCAGGTATACAAATAAATTTCACATGTACCAATAGCTACCATTTTTTAGCATTTTTGGATCATAATTGGCCCATTTGGGCACAACTTTTAGGACATTTGTGCATAAGTAGTGACAACTTTAAGTGCATGGTTATTGGGGCATCTTTAAGTAGGTATTGGACGACACTTTGAAATGTGTATTTTTTGAACATTGCACGCGTAACAAATACCACAACATGCATCATTACTACCCAAAAACAAAAACAAAAACAATAGCTACAAATTATTTAATTTGATGCAAAAATAACCAAAAAAAAAAAATCAAAATCTGTTATATCGTTTAAAATATAGATACACAAAACTAACTATAAAAAAAATTACCTACCTCTAACAAAATTTTAATGTGATATAAACTTTGTAAAATCAGCGTGCCCATTAAACTTAAAATGGGTCAAGTTGCTAGTGCACGTCCGAAAGGTATGAAAACCATTAATGGGACCATACCCTACGAGCGACTGCTAAATAATTCACTCAATAGATGTTCTCCATGACGTGGGATAGAGATTACAATGCAGACGTTAGTGAAAACAATCCAAACGTTAGTTGGAGAACATCCCTCTTATCAAAATCTCATGAGACCATTGTCGCTGCACTAGAAGACAGGGTGGCCCCACCGACAAAACCGCTTTCTCCAACTTTATCCTCAGTAACGTAGAGCCAAAATAAACTCGTTGATTTGATGCTACTTTCATCTTTGCACCAAACAATAAATTTAAATTGGATCCGATTACAGTCTTCAACTAGCTAGATAGGAGATGCACAGCGAAGCGAAGCACCTGGTTTTCACAGTTGAATTTTCCGAAAGTTAGGGTTACAGCAACTGACAGCTTAATTGAGGAATACAGAATTGTTATGGTAATGATGAAATGCAGCAGCAGAATTAAGGGTTAAGAGTTTTGAGATAGATGGAAAGGCGGAGGTTGGCAGTTATTCTGTCTCATCTTTCTGCAAAAACAAACCAGCCGAGGTCATGGGGTGATTGCGGTCGAATGCAGAGAATGCCGCTACAACGCGAGGGTTGTGGTGGTAAAGAGGGAGACGCAAATGAGACGGACGAATTTGGCGTCTGTTGCCGTGAAAATGTTACAGGCAATTCGAATTCCGTCGTGAAGACAGAAGAATTTAGTGTGGAACAGGGGGTAGGCTGCAACGGGAGGGTGTACGATGCTAAAGAACAATGTAGTGAGATGAGTAAAGGAGTTGTGCGTTCGCATATGACCAGGAGTATGGAAATTGTTAAAGAGGATGAAGAAAACTGTGTTTTCTGTGACGTTGTACGAGGTCGAGCCCCCGCGTTAAAGGTAATTTGTTTACATGATTGTGCTTTACGTTTTCAGTATCGGCTCTGCTTTTTATAAAAGTCTTTATAAAAGAAGTTTCTCAATGACACGAGTGTTTTTAACTAAACCCCCTTATTTTTATTCGGTAGATTTCTCTTCTACAATAACATTTGGCTTAGTTGATAATTTCACACTTATAAATTTCTCTGGCTTAATTGCCACGTCAGGAGGTTATCTTTTCAATAATTTCACTGGATAAACTTTCATAATTGGGTAACCTTGCCTTTTGCTAACCAGTCGCTATGGAGTGATCTCTTCCGGCTAATTCACTCGATAAATTTCCATTACTAGTGACCTTACCTTGACTTAACTGCTGATATGGAGAACTTGCTCTTCATGGGCAATATTTTAGAATAGATTGACTCTCTCTCTCTCTCACTTATCTTTCATTGAAACTTTGCTGTGAATTTTTCAATTTACACAATTGGCATCAAGCGCAATTCAAATAGTATTAAAGAAACCAATCTAACTTTATCACATACTCAGAAAACTAGCCCATTTATAAGCAATAGCAGATGAAGAATAGAGATAGTCTCAGCAATGTGTATTGAACACTTGAGAAATTACACAATATGTCCACAATAGACTTTTAGAACTATGGAAAAGCAAATTCACACCATTCTTTAAACTATAAAACGAAAAAGCCTTTGAGAAATAGTTTTAAGAATAAGGTTCTGATAACACGAATTCTGCAAATCTACTTCTAACCTATTAATATGCAAGAGCCTACTTGCAATCTGATCCAATTTATTTTTAACTTTTCACTTTGGGTAATTTTGTCAAACGGTTTGCTTACAGGAGTGCAAGAATTGATTACAAGTATGCTTGAAGATGAATGGGCTTGAGGTGAATTTATGCAGTCTCTTAAACAAATAAAAACTTTCACTGACTGAACAGTTGCTGGAATAACATAAACCTTTAATTGCAAATAGATTGAATTCACATTGAAGGATTAGTACTATAAACTCCTGACCTTTTATTGCAGTATTCAAATATCAGAACAGTAGCTACAAACTGAAACAGATATGACCTTTCCTGGCAGAAATCACCTAGCTCAGAACTGAATATGAAAAGAAGAGCTTTTCGTCGGCTGTGAAGGAGAAGCTGATAATAATTGGTCCTTCTTCTTGTTCACGCCAACACCAGTCCAAAAACTCAACTTGCCGCACATAACAGGGAGCAATTTCAGGCAGCAACAATAGAAGAAGATGCTTTTGTTTTTGCTATTCTCAGATAATGACAAATCTGGCCTGTATTTTAAAATCTTCTTCACACATCAAAATCATAAGGAAGTTAATGCTTGGCATTGCAATTCGCCTTGCATAGGGTGTTACCTTCAAGACCTCCTATTGTAGCAACGCCATTCAATTTCCATGAATAGCTTGAAGAAAGAGATATTAGAGATTACCTTCTCCTACATACATTTAATTCTTCAGACATTACCGCTGTCAGTTTACATATGATGTTCTTTAACATAGCGACCCCCAAGTATATGGCCATCAAATCCCTCCCCTGATGGTCTTGGACTTGTCTGGTAGACTCATGCGCTACAGAAAGTGAACCGTTTCAATACTCCATGCTGTAGATGGAACAAGGTCCTTATTACAGTCTGCCTCCAGAAATAATCATGTTAAGTAATAAGTCTCACGCCATGAATATTTGCATCCAAGGAGGAACCGCCAATAAGAATGGGTCTGAGCATTAAGGTATAAGGACATCATACATAGAAGATATTGCTTAGCTGGGGGGGGGTAGTGGGGGAGGTTCGATAGAAGTGAATAAACTCCTTCAAAATATTAGTGATATCTTTCCCATACCTAGTGCAACTCATGGTGGTCTCACGACCTCAGAAGAAGGTGCTGTAAGCAAGAATAGAATTCATGATTTAATCTGCCTTTCACCTTACCACACCAGAATAATATTACTGTCCAATATCACCTACGAGACAGGACTTACCCTGGTCATAGATTTCCGTCAAGAAGAGGATTCGAGTCAAATATGGAATGAGCTGCTTCTTTAAATATTAACGCCAAAAATTAGATAGAGTGATTATGACAAAGAATCTCATCTCCATTTACTTTCACATAGTTATTTTGCATTCATTCATCTCCACCTTTGCAGAACTTGATGGCTTGTTATGATAATATCTCATTTAAATATTTGTGCATCTTGGCCTTATATACTTCCCCGCTCCAAATTCCCATAGGTCCATAGTCCATTTTTCCTTCGCCCTTAGGGACTTTCAATGTGGGTGTAGACATCTGCATCACATCCACGTCCCATGTCTGGCTTTGCTAAGATTTTTCACATATACCTTTCTCCCTGCTTTGCAGAGTTTTGGTGTCCATTCGGAAATCTCTTCCTCCACTTCTTCACATCCAATCCATTGTCAAATTTCTGGAACTTCTCCATATTGCTTCCAATTGACTACAACGATTCTTAGAAACCTTTGTGACCATGTTCCACCTATATGCCTGATTTGTTCACCATTCCATTCATGCTGGATTTTGTAATATGCTGCCCTGTTCTTCTATTTAATTAAAATACTATCTTTTTCTTTTTGAGATCTTTCCACAGACGAAAAACTCTTACTCAGCAATAACTCTTTTGGCCCAAAATTTTTGAAAACTCGGGACTTGGCAAAAACTCGGGCAAATTTATCGAACATTTGAAAATATATAATTCTTAAAACATTCTTGAAAAACACACATATACACTGAATTTGTAGAACATATTACTGATTTCCATGATATATAAATCAAAGTCTGAGTTAAATACATATCATATACCAAAAAATAAGTGCAACCTCTAAATGAATTTGAGTTCATTACATATTATAGAGGATTTGTATTCCTTGAATCTCCTTTCTGTAGAATTATAGTTCTCCTCTACTTCACATCTTCCATAAAATAAATACTTTGTTCAATAGCTGGCATTGGCATGTGCACACAATGCCTTTCAAATTTTCAGCTCGTCTCATATACATTGATGAACTTTGTTAGCCTTCACAACATACCTTCAGCTTGAAGAACATGGTTCAGGAAGCATGAGACTTCCACTTGAAACTACCATATCATGCAAAAACACCATACTGAAGTTTTCCTTACACATACACCCAAACGATTCACATTCTTCCCACAGAGATGCCACATCTCTTGAAGGCACCTATTTTTAACTTGTTGTGGATAGTCACAAAGTTACACTAATTGATTCGCAAATGGCAAGGTGCAAGGTTATGTAATCAATTGCATGATGGTATTCAGTAAAAGAATACCCGACAATTCATTACTGCAGATTTATTTCAGTTTTTCTCCCGATTTTTTCAATAAATTGCCCTAATTTTTTCAAAAGAATCTTGAGTTTTTTGCAGATTAAATCGTTCCTATAAATGACTTGCAATAAATTGGGAGTTAAACAATTTTTTTGCAGATTTTTTCATCTATGGATCTTCCAGACTAGTTGAAAGATGTAGAAGGTTTTTTTGTTTGTTTGTAATGTTTGATGGTTCAGCATATAAGAATAATAAATTGCAGCAATTATAAATTCTGAAACAGTGTAAATGCCATGCAAAATAGTAGCAGAAAATTCCAGATTTATATGCTGGGGAAAATAATAATTTTTTCACCAATATAACAGCAACTCAGTTCGTAAAATACCCCTAATACCTAAATCAAACATACCCAAAAAAATTTGTTGGCCTGAACCCATTTCTGTAACGATATTAGCTCTGCAAAAGTCTAGATTTGGGTGCCACACCTCCAAATTTGAGTGCCAAATCTGAAGGTAAGGGTTGAGCAATGTCTGCTGCCCCTAACTGCCACAAACAGGTCTGAAATGACAACCTAAAACCCAGATCCCAGATCAAGAAGTCTCACAGCAGCCAAGGGAATAATTACATGTCAGATCTGGAAGGTACGACAAGCATAGGAATGTGCGACCTGCCATAAAATACCAAAACTCTTTGTCACTTGTTTAAACCCTCCTAAATCTGCTCAAACAATTCTAACAAATTTGCAACAAGGCCTGATATTGAAGAAATTACATACTTTGATAAGGCCCACGTGTTTCTTGTATGCAAAAACCATCAGATCTCCCAGATTATATCTTTCAACAGCGTAGAATATGTCATCAGCAAGGGATTTCGTCCTCACCAACCAAGAAGAAAGCCTCCAAAGAAGCTACAGCCAAAACTCCAAAACATGCATGCTAAAATGAACTCCAAAAAGATCCAATTCACTTTAAAAAGGGTACCACTTTCAAAACCCCAATTTCCCACCCAAATAAAGGAGAGAAACATTCGATTTTTAATTTATTAATAACTCGTTATGCCTCTCTAGGTTGGACGCCAACTTCTAGGAGTCCCCCTATTTAAAACAACTTTATGTTCATTGGGTGCCTCAATAACTTAACTTCATACAATTTAAATAACATAAGTTAAACGGTGCTCCACGGGGACGCGTCCCCCCCCTTTTTGGCCGTGTCTCGGAGACGGGGACACAACGTCCCCCGTTGTCCCGCCACCTCCACCCAAGCGCCGCCGGACACGGAGACGTGCAAACGTCTCTTGAGGGCTGGGGAGACACCCAGACGTCTCCCATCACCCCCACGTATATGCAATGTTTAAAATTAAAATATAGGGGGAAACCACACTGATGGAAGTAGGGAAAATTTAACCTTTGAGTCTTATTAGGCTCCATATAACAACATAAGTAGCATTGAAGAAATATTGGTATTTACATTTAGTATTTCAAATTTCCTATAGTTTCATTTGAAATGTAATTCTTATACTATTATACTGTCATACATCTTTTCAAAACTAGTTTTTCAAGTACTATATGTATTTGTATAACTGTTGTGACCATTTCACACATCGCCCCATTGCAAATGGGGACCCCTGCTTTTTGCTTTCTAGGGTTCGTTTTTAAGTCTTTTAGGGTTTTGTCTGTTAGCCTTTAACTTTTGAGTGTCGCCAAGGGGATCACCTGGATAGCAGGTCCTGCTTGAGTGATGTCCTGATCCTGAAATTTGGCTAAGTCTGGAAAGTCTTGATCCTGAAATTTGGCTAAGTCTGGAATGTCCTGATCCTGAAATTTGACTAAGTCTGGAAACTGAAAATCCTCCAAAAAACTAGATTTTGCAATATAACTCCTGGAGGTCTGAAACCACTCTCAAACATCCTGAAAGTATATATGGAATATAACTTAAAGTATAAGAAAGAAGAAAGATATATTCCATAAAATTATCCTGACGGAGAGTTCAAAAAGTCAAATTTCGCTCCTGACCCTTCCTGAGGGTCCAAAGCGAATTTTGCTCCTGACCCTCTCAGGAGGTCCAAAGCGAATTTCGCTCCTGACCCTTCTAGAGGGTCCAGGGCGAAAATCAACCTAGGACTCATTTTTTGCCTTATTTGACCAAATTTTGACTTGCAAGGCATTTTGTTTGGACTTTGGAAATGTTTGAAAACCTTTAAAAAAATGATCGATTTTGGCCAAGATTAGGAATTTCGCTCCTGACCCTTGTTGAGGGTCCAGAGCGAAATTCATTATAAACTTCATTTGCCACCTTGTTTGAGCTTGAAACCTTGTTCCTGGCCTTGAAAATGATCTTACCTCGCCCTGTGAAGTGGTTTGAAACTAAGAGATTGAGCAATTTAGCCTAGATTGTGAATTTCGCTCCTGACCCTTGCTGAGGGTCCAGAGCGAAAATTTTATATGAGCTTATTTTTCACTAATTTTGGCTAACTTGTTTTGTGCAGGGTCTCCCAGAAGGAAGAGTGGACGTCACTTGATGCAATTGAAGGTTTGAAAGCATGAAAATTGATGTATTAAGGGCAACAAAGGCAAATTCGCTCCTGACCCTTGCTGAGGGCCCAGGGCGAAATTTTGAATAGCTCTCATCTTGCATGGAAAAAAGTCAAGTTTTGGACATAGATGAAACAAGGACAACTCCCTTTACCCTCCGAAGAAGTTTTAACTTAAAAGAATAAAGGATTTTGCCTAAAACCAAAATTTCGCTCCTGACCCTTGCTAAGGGTCCAGGGCAAAAATCTTAGCAGAAGACATTTCTTGCCTTGTTTGGTCAAATTGAGTTGATTTTGAGTTTGAAAAAGGAAGAACCAAGCCTAGGAAAGGAAATTCGCCCCTGACCCTTGCTGAAGGTCCAGGGCGAAAATCCTAAAACCTATCTTTTCCTCCAAAATTTGAGCAAGGCCAAGCTTAGACATGGGTGTGAAATGACATTTGAATTGCCTTGAAGTTGGGTTGGATGGCTAAAGATGCAAATTTTGATGCCCAAAGGGAAATTCGCTCCTGACCCTTGCTGAGGGTCCAGGGCGAAATATTCAAATCCTCCTATTTTCCTTGCATTTCAAGATTGGATTTTGGTTTTTATGACTTGGATGGGAGAAGGACATGTGTGTTATGCCTTAGAAATAATTTGGAGCTAAAAGAATGAAGATTTTTAGTCAAAATTGCAAAAATCGCTCCTAACCCTTGCTGAGGGCCCAAGGCAAAAATTGCATGATCAACCTATTTCCTTTGAGTTTTGGCTAAGACAAGGATGCACTAGGGTAAAAATGGCCTTCAAAAACATGATGAATAAGGATTTGCTTCCAAAACTTGATGATTCTAAGCCAGGGAAGAAAAATCGCTCCTGACACTTGCTAAGGGTCCAGGGCGAAAAAACCCTAAATGCACTTTCCCTCCAAAATTCAAGTGAAATCAAACCCAAACTCCAGTAAAAGATGCCATTTAGAATGCCTAGGTGAAGTTTTGGATTTATAAAAATGGGGTATTCAAGGCCTAATTTGAAAAATCGCTCCTGACCCTTGCTAAGGATCCAGGGCGAAGTTATTGGCATTCTTCATTGATACCTTAATCAAGCATTGATATTTCTCAAATCCCCCTTTGGAAGTATTAAATCAAATTTGCATTAAATTAGAGGCGTTTTTAATTTAATGAATTAATTTTGACCTTGAAATAATCAAAAGGGCATCTTAGAGGCATCTAAAATTAATTTTTTAAATTAAAATTTGTTAATGAGCGCTCAAGGCATTATTTTGCCTTTATTTGGCAAGTCAGCCCACCTTTTTTAAAGGTTTTATTTATTTATTTTAACCTCTTTATTAGCAAGTCGGCCTTGGGGATACAAGAGGTGAGTGCTCTATATAATGGGAGAGGTTCTTTAGCAAATTCAAATCATTCTTGCATTATCTCTCATGCAAACTTGAAGAGCATATTTGGAGGTGCGAAATTGAGCAAGCTGGAGGATAATTTCCAGATTTTGGAAGGTGTTTGAAGGCGATTTTTTGCTAAGTGTGGAGACTAAAGAAGGTGAAATTCATTTTGGAAGCTAATGGAGGCATAATTCATCCAAAGGAAGACCACAATTCAACCCTTTTCAACCAAAATCCGGTCTTCTTTCATCATTTTCCAAGGTTTTATAGTTAAGCATTCAAGGAGGAGGTATGAAGAATCATTTTTTTTTGAAGTTCTTATTCAAGACTTATTGTGATTTCGTAGCAATTTTGTAAAGTCTAAGTCTTGAAAATCCAATTTCCATTCATAATTAATTTGAAAATGTGTAATTTTTGATTTATCATGTCTTTTTCAAATTAGTATAAGTTATACCCTTGAAAGGTCTTAAATTTCTATGCTTTAAGGTTTGATGCTCAAAGACTAACTTTAATCTTTTGTGTAGGCATCAAATAACCACCCAAAGCCGGAGGATCTATTACTTAGCAGACTTTCATCAAAGAAGATCAAGCAAGGACAAGGGCGACCTCCTCCTGTCTAGCATCAACAAGGACGACCTTCTTAGGTCAAGCATCGTCAGGAATAACCTCTTCCAATCCAACATTCCATGGCAAGGTACATCATCATCCTGCACATCAAAGACAGAAGAAGTCAGAGCAAGGGTTCGTTGAAGAAGCAGATAGTTCCAGAGGAGTTAATTAAAGCTAGCTTCTCAGCATCACCAAATTGGATATCTACCAAGTTCCAAGTGTTAGATAAGGTGGCATCCTAGTCATCGCTCCTCCAGTCGGATTGGTCCACCTCAGCGTGTCCAGATTCAATGTACCTAACTCATGGGAGGTGGCACAAACTTCGATGTACCTACCCCGGCTATCCATTGGTCGAATATTCCAGAGAATACATGTGTCCAATTAATACAATTATTTCATTGGTCAGAATTGAGTTTGTTGTAACAAACCCTAATTAGGGTTTTCATTGTAGAATCTTGGCCATTGATCTCAGATTGATCTTAGCCATTGAATTGTATTAAGGGCACTATATAAGCCCCGACTCTTCATTTGTAAAGGATAATAGTGAGTGAATAGAAAATAATTAGTCAGTAGTTAGAAGGTGAATAGTTAGCTAATGGTAGATAGTGAGTTGATAGAATAGCAATTAGAGTAGAATAGAAGGAGAAGGCAGAGATTGTTGCCAAGATGTTGTTGTAAAAGACTTGTAAAACTTCATTGAAGAAATGGTGAAATTTATGGGTCGATTCAACAATTTGCATGGTCTCTATACTTCTCATATTTGATTTCATGTTATTAGATGAGTGGAAGAAATGTGTTTGATTGATGGTGAAATTCATATATCCATACTACTAGCAGTTTGTTGATTGCAGACTTGCCTTGTGTAGTCAACTGGAATCATTCAGCTTAAGCTTAACTTCAATTGTCGCTTCTTCATTGATATGCATCAGCCTGATGGTGTCTATGCCTGTAGTGATGATCTGAACATCATAAAGCTTTCCTTCGAAGATCGCACTAACCTTGTGGAGATGGTCCTGGGATGTCAAAACAAGACTTAGTTAGAATTTCATCAAAGATCATTCATTGCTCCTACATTCTTAGTATCAGAATTAGATCCTTTCCTCGCCCTCGTCCTTTTTCCTTTTTTTAATCTAAGCCAGTAAAATCTTGTGTTCCAGCAACATTCAAAGCAAATTAGACGTTTAGGTTGACAAGTGTAAGTCCCCTTGTGATTCCTGCAAATCACATCATACCACAGAGAGCTTATCCACACGTAGAGATCCTACAACAAAGAACCTTGAAGTCATCCCGATTGGTCCTTTTCGCGACATCTTTAGCATTCGGAGGCTTTATTCAAGAGAGGATAAGGTACCTTTAGGTATTTTATTCTGTGTTTGGTTGTGTACAAAATACACATCAACAATAACTATATCAGCACCACCATCCCGCCACCCCCCTGCCGTCCCCTCGCCGTCCCCAAACTTAGGCCCTTGGTCCCCCTGTCCCGGAAACTCGTCGCCGCGTCCCCTCGTCCCCAACGCCCATGGAACACTGAAGTTAAATATTTTAATTTAACTTAATTCCTTATTTTAAAAAAAAAGTCCTGGACAACATAAAATATAAAAATATTGATTTTGAATGCTTCCATCGACAATTTTTGAAAATAGCAAGATTGTTCACATGCATTGTCGGTGACCCAACCCGACTTACTAAAAATAGTAAGTATTGGAAACTCGCCCAAAACTGGAAAGATCGCCTCCAGAGTTCCCTATTCTCTAACTCATTAGCCTACAAGAACTCAACTAAATAGGTTAATGGTTCGCCTTGTTGACTGGTTAGGGAGGCGACATTACAATTTGTCCTTCCCAAAATTACTTGTCCTCAAGCTATTTCAACTCTGAATGTTGTAAAATCTGTTAATTGTCCCATGTTGCATCCTCTACTAACAAATCTTTCCATTCGATCAAATACTCCTTCATGACCTGCTTCTAAAGAACTCGCTCTTTGAAGTCAATAATATTAAAATCAGCTTCCCCTCCTCATCCAATGGTGGTAATGCAAATGAGGGCACCCATTATGTCCAAGTGCCTTCTGGAGCCTAGATACATGGAAAACATCGTGTATTTTCAAGCTTGTAGGCAACTTCCCCAACCCTCTTGGTAACTCTAAAAGGTCCATGAAATCTAGGCTTGAGCTTCTCTGCTCCATTCTTCTTGAGAGTAGACTATTTTTATGTCTGTAATTTTAAATAAATCATGTCTCCAGCCTCAAAATTGCATTCTATTAGCTGTTGATCAGCATACAACCTCTGTGCTTTTTGTAGGGTTTCCTTCAATGTTTTCATGATGTCTTGACTCTCTTATAACAAGTCTTCTGCCATAGGCACTCTGTTATCTCCAAGAAGAAGATCTATGAAGTTGGGAGCCTCATATCCATATAAAGCCATAAATGGTGTCATCCTTATAGACATATGGTAGGTGGTATTGTAGCAATACTCACCTAGGTGCAGCCACTCCATCCAAGCTCTCTACTGTTCAGAAACATAGTTCTTGAGATACCATTCCACCCATTTATTAACTATTTCTATTTGCCCATCTATGTGTGGGTGGTAGCTCTACTAGGAGTGAGCTCAGTCTCACTCAACTTGAAGAGCTCGTGCCAAAAGATACTCAAAAATTTGCTGTTCCTGTCGCTCACAATGCTCTTGGACAATCCATGCAGTCTAAAGGTCTCTCTAAAAACAAATTAGCTATTTGTGCGGTTGTATATGTAGCCGGGATGGCAAAAAAGTGAACAAATTTAGTTGATCAATCAACCACCACTTAAATACTATCTTTGCCTTGAACCTTAGGCACCATCTTAATGAAATCCATTGAAATGCACTCCTATTTCTGATTTTGAATGGGCAATGGTTGAAGTAGACTAGTTTGGAAATGTATGCTCATTCTTGTTTTGGTGGTAGACTGAACACTCTCTAACATACTTAATGTAGATTGTAATTAGGGATGGCGGATTCCAATTGCCTTAGGCAACATTGGAATCCGCCTAAAGGTTTGGTCCCTTTTTTAGCGTGTAGGGCTGGGCCCTCTCTCACATCACATACTAAACCTCACGCCACATTCTAAAGTGCACCCACAAAATAGGGCCTACCTTATCCTATTAAGGCATTTCGATAAAAGGGAAATTAATAAATAAAAGGTTAATTATAAAAGCAAGGCCGACCTAACTAAACAACCTTGCTCCACATATAAATGAATGTCAACTTCACATTCATTACTCACTGACTATATCTCTCCATGCGAAATATATATCTGCTCAATGTGAAGGTTGAAGTAGCGATTACAGTTATATATCGGTATCCTACAACAAGCATATCTGTTTAGCGAATAATACTTAGAAGGCAGCAGATCATCATTAGAAGTCAACGAACCCTTGTAAATGCACAGTGAATTCTCTTGAAGGCTCAACAAACCCTCTTGAAGGATTGCAAACTAGTTTAAAGGTGCAGCGAAAATCATCCAAGTGGCAGTAATCATCATCTCTGTGACAGTGAGCTAATCTTGTAGATTGCAACCTCAAATCTGCCATCCTTCTTGTGACGGCAATATTTGTACTTCAGATAAGTGTGTAATCATCATATGAATCTAATCCATAATCAGATCTGAGGATCTTTTTTGGCTGGGTTTTTCCTCCTAGGAGGTTTTCCGAGGGTAACTGTGTCTTGTTCTTATTTATTCTCTTTCTTTGCTATGCCTAAATTTGGAAAAATATAAATCCCTAATCTAATCAATTTAGTTAGAAACAAATTCTAATTTTTTTGAGTTTATATTAATCTGAAAGTGTTAAAACTAACATGGTATCAGAGCTATAGGCTAGATCTACTTTCAGATTTCAGAATTTAGTACTCCTTTATTTCCAGATAGTTGTCTCATTCACAGGATAGGTCAATGGGGCTGGAAGTTGAAGATAGGCTTGATGGAAATCTCAATTTTGTTACATAGAAGGTTCAAATCATGTTGGCCCTAGAGGAAGAAGATCTTCACTTCATAGAAGTGAAAGAGCTAACTGAACCTATGGATGCAGCTGAGCTAAAACAATTCAAAAAGGATGCTGTCAAGGCCTGAAAGCTTCTCATTGATTCAATTAAAGACCACTTAGTCACCTCCATTGCCTCATTCGCTACTGCAAGGAAAATGTTCAACCATCTACAAGGTACCTATGAAATTAACAATCTTAGTAGGGCAATTACTTCAATACAGCAACTACTTAATATCAAAATGTCAAAAGAAGATTTTGTTATTTCCTATTTTATGAGAATTTCAGAACTAAAGAATCAACTAGGTTCAATTGGACATAACATGGAAGACAAAGACCTTGTCATGATTGCCCTAAATGGTTTACCTCACTCATGGGAGTCTTTCATTCAAACCATAAGTGGTAGAACTAAGTTATCTACCCTTGATCGTCTTAAGAATGATTGCATTCAAGAAGAGTCTCGCCTTATCACAAGAGGGCAAACCAAAAGTCCTCATGTAGATGATCAACACATGCTTGCAGCCCAATGCAAGAAAGGTGGAAATTGGAAGAAACATTATCCAAAGAGAAATAGAGTATTGAGACCACTGAGTTCTCAGCACTCTTGGAAGAAACCAAGAGATATCTCTCGTGTTCGATGTTTCAGATGTGACAAATTTGGTCACTATGCTAAAAAATGTCAGAATGATCCTACTCAAAGAGAAGCCAACCTAAATGAAGTCTCAGAACAAAATGATGACTTCTTATTTATCTTTGCTCTGTCAAGCAGCATATCTACAAACAGTAATACGTGGCTGATTGATAGTGGTGCTTCCAGACACATCACAGGCTACCATGATCATCTTTCAGACTTAGTAGAAAAGGATACCAGCCTACACGTGGTAATTGGTGATGATGCTCGATATTCAGTAAGAGGTTCTGACACTACTTCTTTAAATTTAGACTTTGGTATTTCACTTCACCTTAGTGACATCTTGTTTTTTCCTGGAATTAAAAGAAACTTAATTTCCATTTCTGCTCTAGAAGATAAAGGTTATCAAATTGCATTTTCTGAAGGAAAAGTACTTGCTTGGCCTAAGAAATCTAGTTTTAAATCTGCTCGTGTAATTGGTAATAGAGATGATAGTCTTTATAAGCTCTCTACTAACCCTGTTCAAGCCCTCATTAATGAGGCTCTTGAATCTTGTGAGTTATGGCATAGAAGACTTTGACACTTACACTATCAAGCACTTCTCTCACTTGAAAAGTTAGTCAAAGGTATGCCTAAACTCAGTCAAATTCATGATTATACTTGCAAAGGCTGTGCTATAGGTAAAAATGTTAAAAGTCCTTTTCATAAAAGTGAAAATAGAGCTAAAGATAAACTAGAACTTGTTCACTCTGATTTATGTGGTCCTATGTCTATAGCATCTCCTAGTGGATTTCTTTATTACATAATCTTCATAGATGATTTCTCTAGGAAAACTTGGATCTACTTCTTGAAATCTAAAAACTCTGATGAAGTCTTAAGTAAATTTAAAGAGTTGAAGACATTAACTGAAAACTCCTTTGGTAAAAGAATTAAATGTTTAAGATCTGACAATGGAGGTGAGTACACCTCTGGTAGCTTTTATGATTTTTGTGTTGAGTCAGGAATTAAGAGGGAGTTCTGTGTTCCTTACAATCCTCAACAAAACGGAGTTGCTGAAAGGAAGAATAGAACTATTGTTGAGGCTGCAAAGGCTATGATTCATGATCAAGATTTGCAGACCTTTCTATGGGCTGAGGCTTCTAGAACAACCGTATATATTCAGAATAGATGTCCTCATCGTGTTCTAAAGAACATGACCCCTGAAGAAGCCTTCACAGGATCCAAACCGGACATTAGTCACCTCAGAATTTTTGGAAGTCCTGTTTATGTTCACGTGCCCAAGGAAAAGCGAACCAAGTTGGAACCCTCCGGGAAGAAAGGCATGCTAGTCGGATATAGTGAATCTTCCAAGGCCTTCAAGATCTATATTCCTAGTCAAAGGTATGTTGAGGTAAGTAGGGATGTTACTTTTGAAGAAGATATTGCTTTTAAGAAATCAAAAGGTTCTTCAGTTATTGATGAAGCTAATGACAATCAAGCTATGAATGTTGATACTAACCCTGAGATTCAGAGGGAGCTTGTTGAACCTCCACCTCAAGAAGAACATAATGATCCACCAGAGCCCATGAATCCCATTGATATTCCTAGTGACATTGTTGTTACCAAAAAGAGGCCACTTTGGGTAAGAAACACCATTCAAGAAGTCGAAAGATTTGCTGCTCCCAGTGGCACCTTCCGTGAAACCATGAGACCTCAAGTATTCTCCAACTACGTTGCATTGATGTGCAATCTCATTGAATCTGAACCTTGCAATGTTGAAGAAGCCTTGAACCATCATGCCTGGAAGCTTGCTATGGATGAAGAGTATCAGTCAATCATCAAGAATGATGTTTGGGATATTGTGCCCAGACCTAAAGGTAAATCTGTTGTTTCCTCTAAATGGTTATTTAAAATTAAACATAATGTTGATGGTAGTATTGAAAAATATAAGGCTAGATTTGTAGCTCGTGGTTTTTCTCAAAAGGAAGGCATAGACTATGAAGAAACATTTGCTCATGTTGCTAGATATACTTCTATTAGAACTATAATAGTTATTGCTGCTGCTAGAGGTTGGAAGCTACATCAGATGGATG
This sequence comes from Cryptomeria japonica, assembly GCF_030272615.1. Classification (NCBI taxonomy): domain Eukaryota; kingdom Viridiplantae; phylum Streptophyta; class Pinopsida; order Cupressales; family Cupressaceae; genus Cryptomeria; species Cryptomeria japonica. The sequence continues at coordinate 761,394,942 of NC_081408.1, read as the reverse complement.
TTAAGACTGCCTTCCTTAATGGTGTCATTGAGGAAGAAGTCTATATTGAACAACCTGAGGGTTATGAGATTCAGGATAGAATGACTCATGTGTGCAGATTGAAGAAAGCCCTATATGGCCTCAAACAGGCTCCTCGTGCTTGGTATGAAAGAATTGATAAATACTTGTTGAGTTTAGGCTTTTGTAAAAATGATGCTGACTCTAACATCTACTTTAAGTTATCCATTGATGAAATGCTAATTCTAGTTCTATATGTGGACGATTTATTTCTTACTGGTAAAGATGAACTTATCATTAGATGTAAGAAAGAACTAGCTTTAGAATTTGAAATGAAAGACTTAGGTCTAGTGCATTATTTTCTAGGTCTAGAAGTATGGCAAAGATCTAATGAAATTTTTCTAAGTCAAGGGAAGTATACTATTGATATTTTGAAAAGATTTAGAATGATGGATTGTAAACCTATGTCTACTATGGAATCTAACATAAATAAGTTAAGTGTTTCTGCAACTAATTTTGATTTTGCAGATCCATCGGAGTACAGGCAGTTGATTGGATCATTGATGTATCTAGTTAACACTAGACCAGACATATGCTTTGCAGTGAATGCTCTCAGCCAGTTCATGAGCATGCCCAAATATGTTCATCTTGTTGCAGCCAAGCATACCTAAGATATTTGGGAGGCACAGTTGGTTATGGGCTGAAGTATCCACTTAACACTTCAATTTTCTTGGAAGGTTATTCAGATGCAGATTGGACTGGAAGCGTCAAAGACAGGAAAAACACTTCCGGCATTTGTTTCAGCTTAGGATCCGTAGTGATCTCTTGGGCTTGCAGAAAACAATCCTCAATGGCACTAAGTACTGCTGAAGCTGAGTATATTGTAGCAAGTGTAGCTTCTAGAGAAGTAGTATGGCTTCATAAGCTTCTTGCTGGGTTGTTTGGTCAGCCTTGGGATCCTATAGTTATTCATTGTGATAATCAGAGTTGTATCAAAATGTCTATCAATCCAGTGTTTCATGACAGGTCAAAACATGTGGAAACTCATTATCACTTCATTCGAGATATGGTGCAAAGAGGCGCCATTCAGTTGAAGTATGTCAGCACTGATGAGTAGGTTGCAAATATTCTTACCAAGCCTCTGTCCAAAGTGAAGTTTGTGTACTTCAGGGACAAACTTGGTGTTTTGGAAAATGAAACCCTAATTGAGAGGGAGTCTCAACCTCTGTGATACATTGTGTTGTATCAAACCACCCTCTGCGGGCAATGTAAGGTGGTATTGTAATCTTCTCAGGGAGAAATGTAATTGTTAACCATCCTCTGCGGGTAATGTAAGATGGTAGAAAAGATCCTCTCCACCCTTTGCGGGCAATGTAAGGTGGATCCAGTCTATTCTTGTGTGCCAGTTGGAAGATTATATTATGTAGTTCCACTATATGCTTGTGTGCAAGATGGAAGATTATGGTTATGATTCTCCTCCCTAATTAAGAGGGAGTGTTGATTGTAATTAGGGATGGCGGATTCCAATTGCCTTAGGCAACATTGGAATCTGCCTAAAGGTCTGGTCCCTTCTTTAGCATGGAGGGCTGGACCCTCTCTCATGTCACATACTAAACCTCATGCCACATTCTAAAGTGCACCCACAAAATAGGGCCTACCCTATCCTATTAAGGCATTTCGATAAAAGGGAAATTAATAAATAAAAGGTTAATTATAAAAGCAAGGTCGGCCTAACTAAACAACCTTGCTCCACATATAAATGAATGTCAACTTCACATTCATTACTCACTGACTATATCTCTCCATGCAAAATATATATTTGCTCAATGTGAAGGTTGAAGTAGCGATTACCGTTATATATCGGTATCCTACAACAAGCATATCTGTTTAGCGAATTATACTTAGAAGGCAGCAAATCATCATTAGAAGTCAACGAACCCTTGTAGATGCACAACGAATTCCCTTGAAGGCTCAGCAAACCCTCTTGAAGGACTGCGAACTAGTTTAAAGGTGCAGTGAAAATCATCCAAGTGGCAGCAATCATCATCTTTGTGACAGTGAGCTAATCTTGTAGACTGCAACCTCAAATCTGCCATCCTTCTTGTGACAGCAACATCTATACTCCAGATAAGTGTGTAATCATCATATGAATCTAATCCATAATCAGATCTGAGGATCTTTTCTGGCTGGGTTTTTCCGAGGTAACTGTGTCTTGTTCTTATTTATTCTCTTTATTTGCTATGCCTAAATCTGGAAAACTATAAATCCCTAATTTAATCAATTTAGTTAGAAACAAATTCTGATTTTTCTGAGTTTATATTAATCTGAAAGTGTTAAAACTAACACTTAAGGACTTCATTCTTAAGTCCTTTCTAAGTGAATCTCTCACGAATCTCTCTGTAAGTCTTAAAGAAACTTGGGTGGCCAGCCATGGGTGTATCATGAAAAGTTCTCATAATCTTCATCTTAAACTGTGAAGAAGGCACCAAATAATCCTGTCCTTATATGTGATCAACTCAAAATCTTCATCTTAAACTGTGAAGAAGGCACCAAATAATCCCGTCCTTATATGTGATCAACTCAAAATCTTCATCTTAAACTGTGAAGAAGGCACCAAATAAATCCCGTCCTTATATGTGATCAACTCATTAACCATGGTGTACTTGCCATCATGTGTTGTGCTCTCCATAATCCTTGCTACCCATGAAACTTTGGTATACTCTACTACAATTAACTCTCTCCAATGAGCATAAATCTCCACTAGAGAATATATATGAGGTCTTCTAGAAAGTGCATCAGCAACTATATTCTTCTTCCCCTTGACATAAACAATGTTAAAGTCATATGCTTGCAATTTGTTGACACACTTTTGTTGCCTATTATTGATGTCCTTCCGATTCATGAAGTATTTAATACTATTATGGTATGTTTTGATGATAAAATTACACCTAAACCAAGTATGGTCTGAATTTGGCCAAGGGTTGCATGATGGCCAGCATCTCTCTATCATAAATTGAGTGGCTTCTCTCCACATCTCTCAACTTCCTACTCTTGAATGCGATGGGGTGTTTATCTTGCATCAACGTTGCCTCTATCTCTTCACCTCAAGCATCACACTCCAACTTGAAAGGTTTGGAGAAGTCTGGTATGGCTTATACAGGACGTGGACATCACCTGTTTGAAGTGCTCAAAACACTTATATGTTGAATTGGACCACACAATTGCTCCCTTCTTAGTCAAGTTGGTAAGCGTTGCAACTACCTAAGAAACCCCTTAACAAACCTCCTATAGAACCCACAAAGACCAAAGAAGCCTTTAAGTTGTGTTAGATTGGTAGAAGTAGGCCATTCCATAATAGCCTTAATCTTCTCAGGATCTACTCTCACTCCCTTTACACTAATAAGATAAAGAAGCTTTGTCATCTCGAAATCATACTTTGACTCAGCAGAAAGAGACTCATTCTCCAGGATGCTCAATACCTCCTCAAGATGCTACATGTGTTCCTCCCAAGTTGTTTTGAAAATCAAGATGTCATGGAAAAATATCAAAATAAATTTCCTCAACTGCTTCTTGAACACCTGATTCATGCAACCCTGAAAAGTGGCTAGGGCATTCATCAAACCAAAGAGCATTACCAGAAACTCGAAATGTCCAAAATGGCACCCGAAGGCAGTTTTCTCTATGCCCTCCCATCTCATCTGAATTTGGTGGTATCCTAATCTCAAATCTATCTTAGAAAAATATTGAGCTCCATGTAACTATTTAATCAACTCATCTATCCTGGGGATTGGGTACTTGTTTTTGATTTTTCTCTATTTAAGGCCCCAAAATCAAAACACATCCACATTGTACCATCCTTCTTTTTAACTAGGACTACTGCTAATGCCGAGGGACTCTTGCTGGGTCTTATTTGTCCCATTTCAAGTAAGTCCTTAATTGCCTTTTCAATTTCCTCTTTGTGCCTCATAGGATGTCGATAAGGAGTTGGAATCACAAGTTTAGCTCCCTCTTCTAACTCAATGACATGCTCCATACCCTTCTCAGATGGAACTCTAGGGGAATACTCCCAAACACCTTGCTATGCTTAGATAGCATTAGCTGAATATCTGGATTGTAATTGTTCGTTTGTTGATTTGAAATTTTGGAACCTTGGGCATAATAAGACACTTTGCTACACACCTAACCTGATCATGTCTAATCAACGTTTTCATCTGTTGGTGTTGGAAATAAGCCACACCTGGACCGATGATGGATTGGTCCAAGAGGGGCCAGTAGCTCAGTAGTAGAGCACTCCAGCAGCATTTGGAACGTCCTAGGTTCGAGTCCTAGCCGGTCCATGTCTCAACATGGTATTAGAGCCAGGTTCGGGCTAGGAGCCCCAAGCACACGAGAGGTGTGGCTTAAGGGGGGGTGTTGGTGTTGGAAATAAGCCACACCCGGACTGACGATGGACTGGTCCAAGAGGGGCCAATAGCTCAGTGGTAGAGCACTCCAAAAGCATTTGGAAGGTCCTAGTTTCGAGTCCTAGCTGGTCCATGTCTCAACATCATCCTCTTGAGTGACACTACTCTTTGTCCACCATTTGAAAGTCCTTTGAGTACCACCTTTCTCCCTTGATGTTTAAACTTAATTTCCAACTTTTGTAAGTTGGAAGAGAACTCCACAAGTGACATCATACAAACCATGCCAAGTAAATATCATTGCCTTTCATATATCTACCACATAAAAGTCATCTTGCAGCTGATTATCTCCTAATTGTATAATCAAATTTGAAATTTTGTGAGTACAAGGAATTTTATCTTAAACCCGTTATGCACTTCTATTTGCAGTCCTCTTCTAGCCAATAACCTTTCATTAATGAAATTATGTGATGCTCCTGTATCAATCAAAGCAGCTACTTGCTGCACCTGTATAACACCTTTCTCCATGAAACTAATCGCCTTCTGGGCACTAGAGAGTTGGGCAAGGGTCCTATCATCCTTGGACTCTTCTTCTAAAGTGTTTTCTTCACCATTCTTCAAATCAGATGACTAATCTGATTTTTCTGATGCAGATTCGTCAGCAGAAAAATACTTTAATTGTTTTGCTTTTGATTTCATGTTGCATTTATGTGAAGGATCCCATGGTTCCCTACAATGAAAACACAACTTTTTCCTCCTGAGATCATTCAACTGTTCGTTGTCCAACCTGTTTGAATCATTTCGTGGCTGATGTGATTTTTTTTTGAAAATATTTTTTGTCTTTGTCCTTTTTGGGGAAACCCTTGGACTGAAATTTGCTCCTTGAAGTGGTAGTCTCCATATCTCTAGCCTTTTTAATTGCTGCTTGTAGGGTAGGTGGATTGAATGGATTAATCTATCTTTTCAAAGGTTCAAGTAACCCATCTATAAAAATCATAATGAGTCTCCTTTCAGAAATATCCGTTACCAAGATTGGTAATCGCTGAAAATCAGCAACATATGCATCTACTGAACCCCATTGTCTCAAATATGCTAATTCCTTGAAATGTAGCTCTGGATCCTTGTCAAATCTCTCAATTAACCTCTCAGTGAACTTTGCATAGGATGTGATCTATGAATGTCTTATGGTGAGCACACCATGATGCCACCACTCGTGAGCAATCTTGTCTAAGTGCAAAGCAACATATTTTATACTCTTCTTTAGACATAGGGTCAAGATTGAAATAAGGTCCACTTTTTGGATCCATGCTCTCGCTGAAGTCTCACTGGATCATCAAAATAGGGTAGGCTAAGTTTCGCAACCTTTCTGTGCAAGTCATTATGTTGTTCCCTATCCCCTTTGTTAGGCATATGTCTCATCCTCAGATCAATATAATCATGTAAGATATATCACGCTGAAAATCTGGTCTGGCACCAATCCGATCCTATCGAAGCTCCTCGTGTAGTTCAGCCAATGTAAGTTCATTCGCTGCTAGAGGCTTCACTCTGGGTGGAAAAATAGACATAAGTGTCTAGCCATAGCTGCTTTATAGTGCTGATTTGCTGCTACACACTGCTCCAATCCACCTCTCTAACCTCCATCTTGACTATTCCCTATTGTGAATTCCCAATTTAGTAATTGCATTTTCCATTTGAGCAAGGTGCTGATTGGTTTGGTGTTGGCTTCTGAGTAAAGCATCCAAAAGAAGTGTTGTTTGATCGGGTTCTGGTTATCTATTACCTTCACCTCTTCCATCCATGTTTCATGAATTTGCTGAATGTTCAAAGTGGTTACTTGAGTGTTGTTCCTCTAGGTGTGAAGGCCAATGTCCCAAATTTCAATATTTCTTTTCCTTTGTCTTTCCTGATATCTTCTTTCTCTGTCACTAATGCTCATAGATTCACATTAAGCCATTGGATGGCAAGACAAGCTGTACTTTGATACCATTGTAATATGCTGCCTTTTTGTTTTTTTAATTAAAATACTACGTTATTTTTTTTTGTGATCTTTCAAACCAGATGGAAGATGTAGGAGGGTTTTTTTGTTTGTTTGTAATGTTTGATGATTCAGCATATAACAATAATAAATTGTAGCAATTATAAATTTTAAAATAGTGTAAATGCCATGCAAAATAGTAGCAGAAATTTCCAGATTTATATGCTGGGCAAAATAATAGTTTTTTCATCAATATAACAGCAACCAAGTTTGTAACGGTAAAACAACCCTACATACCTATATCAAAGATACCCAGAAAAAGTTGTACTGAACCCACTGCTGTAATGATATCAGTCCTGCAAATTTCCAAATTTGAGTGCCAAGTGTCAAGGAAAGGATGGAGGAATGTTTGCTGCCCCTAACTGGCACAAACAAGCCTGAAATGACAACCCAATACCCAACGCTTAGACCAAGAAGTCTCACGCCAGCTAAGGGAATAATTGCATGTCAGATTTGGATGGTATGACCAGCATAGTAATGTGTGTAGCCTGCCATAAAATGCCAAAACTTTCCTTCACTTATTCAAACCGTCCTAAATCTGCTCAAACAATTCCAACAAATTTGCAACAAGTCCTAATATTGAAGAAATCACATACTTTGATAAGTCCTTGTGTGTTTCTTGTATGAAAAAACCATCAAATCTCCTAGACTGTATCTTTCAATAGCGTAGAAGATGTCATCAGTAAGGGATTTCGTCCTCACCAACCAAGAAGAAAGCCTCCAGAGAACGTACAGCCAAAACTCCAAAACATGCATGCTAGAACGAATCTCCAAAAAGCACCAATTCACTTTAAAAAGGGCGCCACTTTCAAAACCACAATTTCATGCCCAAGAAAAGAAGAGAAACATTCTATTTTTAATTTATTAATAACTCCTTATGCCTCCCTTGGTTGGGCGCCAACTTCTAGGAGTCCCCCTTTTTAAAACAACTTTATGTTTATTGAGACTCTCAATAACTTAACTTTATATTTTTTAAATAACATAAGTTAAATATTTTAATTTAATTTAACTCCTTAAGATATTTTAAAAATAAAGTCTTGGACCACATAAAATTTAGGAATGCTGATTTCGAATGCTTCCATTGACACTTCTAAAAATAGCAATACTGATCATAGGCACTGTCGATGACCCGACCTGACTTATTAAAAATAGTAAGTACTTGAAACTTGCCCAAAACTAGAAAGATTGCCTCCATAATTCCCTATTCTCTAACTCATTAGTGTATACAAACTCGACTGAATAGGCTAATGGTTCACCTGTCGACTAGTTAGGGTGATCTAGGACGATCCAGAAGACCTCAAAAATTCATTGTCTTGGAATCCAACGAAACCATTGCCATTGCGTAGAGCTCGCCGATATGATCCGGTGTCAATTAGAGTCCGTATGGGAAAGCTATGGCCAGTCAAAGTTGCGCAGAAAAGGTTGACCAGGTACAGATGCTGATGTTAGCATGATCATGTTGCTGTATAGACATGCCATGTGGCAGACTCGTGTTGACGCGTGGCATTGATGTGGTAGTATGGCTGGCGAGAATAGTGATGTGGCAGGTTGACTGTGTATTGGGTGTTGATGTGGTCCAATTGAAGCGTGACACATGTCACTAAATGGGCGAATAATATTGTGCCACGTGGCACCACAGCGGCATCCTCCCAGTGGTTGTTTGTTAAAAGTTTGAAGGGGAGGTTCGAATGCTTGACCTCCCCCATCCTAATCTTAGACACTACCGATAGGCTACGCGGGCTTTTCGGAACATATATATGCGAAATCCTATTTAAATTTTATCAAATGCTTGTGTAAGGCAAGTAGGTGGGCTGACGGTTTGAACCATCAACCTCCCATGCGCCTGTGATTACTCTTAGCCATTATGACATGCACAATCTTTGCTAAATATGGCAAACAATATTTGTTTTATTATGTAAATAGTGGAGAAGAGGGAAAAGGGGGGGTCAGGCAGTTTGAACCGCCAACCACCCATATGCGACAATTGCGCCCAACCAATGCTCAATGAGCGCTATTTGGCATATTTAACGAACGATTTAAGTTTTGTTATTTGGATAATGCATAAGACCGGGGAATGAGGGGGTCGGGTTCAATCTATATTAACCCAAAATACTTTGCCATTAGGGCATGGCATGAAGACTGAAAATATGTATGCACAATGTCAATTTTAAATTGTATTTTTTTCCAGTGTAATTGGGAAATTTAAGGCTTTTGAAGCCTAATTCTCCAACCTAAGGAAAAGGGAAAATATGGGAAGATTCCTAAGTGTTGAGGGGAGACTGTGTGAAGCTTTTTTATTGCAGGTTTGAAGCATTTTTGATGTAATAAGGCAATTTTAAGCTTGGCATCATTAATAAAAGTGGTTCCACATTGAGAAGCAGACCTTGAGATGTAGCCCGAACATATGGGTGAACTCCATTATCAAACCTGCCATCGTCTCTTCGGTTTTCTCTTATTGTTTGCAGTATTTTGTTTCCTTCTTGAGTTTTTAATTACAAAATCAAAGTAATTAATTAACATTTCATTAAGTTGTGGAACTGAATAAGTGCACATAGTTCTGAAATTTCAACTGAAACTGAACATAACCATGCAATTCTGTTGATGCGATTGGCAATTTAAAAATCTGGGTTAAGTGCAATTTAAGTTACTAAGCTTGATGGTGCATGTACTTTCAAATACTACGACTTTAATCACTATTATTAGAGATGGCACGAGCAGATCTCAAGGAAGCTTTTTTCCATGCCTTTAGGGTACATTTAGGCATGTTTAGAGCATGATTCTAGGTGTGATTCAAGGAAAAGAAACACCTGAAGGGTATGGGTAACCATTGCAAAGTACAAATTAGAAGATGTTTAGACCAAATGCAAATTTGATGCCCTTGCTGGCTGGTGGCAAATCTTAAGGAAAAAAACATTCATTTGCAAAAGGACGGGGAAATAGAGAATAAGGTCAGTTACAAAACCAGAAATAAAAGAATATCTGTGATACTGAAATCATGCGTTAGCCTTTGGGTGTGGGGTTGGGTTTGAGACAGGTCTGGGTTTGAGCCTGGTTTGGCCATGGGTTCGTTCGTATAGGGTACTGGACACAAGGAGATTGCCTTCTAATTGCTGGAAATCATTGTTTACGAAAATGCCCAAAATCGATAACATATAAAGTTTATGAAATCGCTAGATATATTTAATTTGTATAATAAAATTTAAGCAATGATTGATATAACACTTGGCTCCACACGCAAAGGCTAAGCCAAGGAAATATTTATTTATGAAATTGCAGGAAATATTGTTTAAACTTTAAAGTTTACAAAATGATAGAGCAATTGATATAAAGTTTATTTAAATTTATTTTTATATATTTAGTAATGTTTAGTAAAATATGTTTTTTATTTTTTGCTATACCTGCATACCTGAATCTGTACTTGTACCAGAATCGGCAACTTAGAAGAATATCATAGTAAGCCCAGGGTTTCAATTCATAGTTCTAGGTATTGTATTTATGATATTGTATTGACGTGGGTTTGTTCAAAATGTATAACAGACTCTTTGTAACCTTGAGGAATGAATATAATTGTGGATTTGATATTGTTGGAGTGTCTCTAAGAGTATCTTGTGTATTTTTTGATGTGTTCTCGACTGGTTGGTTAGCCAGAAGACCATAAAATCATTTCAAAGATTTTGTTATGTATCTTCTCAAGACAATTAAGGCAACATACAAGTTTATTTCTGGATTGTGAAGTAGACTGTTTTAAAGTTTTGCAATTTCTATTATTTGTTCAGTTGCATTTGTAGAACTAGGTTTATGTGTGCATTTGGATAGATATAGTTTGGATATATTTTCATCAAGGTATGCTATGTGGTTTCAGCGGCTACATGTTTTGAATAAGTTCCAGATTCTATACCCAACTGGATACAGGCATAAGTCTATTATTTGCTCTTCACTCCATCAAATCAACACATTTAAAACAAACTAAACATAATTATCATTTTCAGTTGTGTTCTTCTTCTAGCTTCCATGTGTTAGAGTGTATAACAACAATAGGGGTTGTAATATCCATATCTTGAAACACTCCTTGTGGCAAGTGTTCCATTGTTTAAGTAGAGGTGCTTGACCTTTCTGAATCAAACCAGCATATAGGTACATTGTGACAACTAAATTAGGGGTACACTGTGCAGTGGGCATGGTTTGTGTGAAGGAAACTATTCATGTTTTGTAATATCATTCAACTGCAGTATCTTAGGGAGACCCACCTCACTAGAGGCGAAGGAGGTCTTATCCACCTCAACAAATGGTTCTCAAATTCTCGAATTTGATCATGAGTGTGCAGTCTTCTTTCCAAATTTAACACTCATGGCATTTGGAAGGATATTTAGCTTTAGGGATTTGGGATTAACAACTGAGCACACCAACAAAGCTTTCCTTGTTATTTCTACAAATTTTTCAAATGATAGGGCTGCCTTAAATCTTAAGATTGGTTTATGTATTTTTCATACCATTTAGCAATTTCTTCTATATATGATTCTTCATTGGAAGTATTGGATGCCGCTACAATCTTTTGTTCTTCTGATAAAAATATGGATTTTGAAGATTTTAATACGGAGTTAACTGCTGTTCTACTACTCATTGATGGGTTTTCCCATTCTTGAAGATTTCCTATTTTTAATCATTCCATCAATTTTCTTATTAATTCATTTGACTCCCTTTTTCTTTCAGATTTGGCTTAGATGGAGATTTAATAAAATCCTCTAAAATAACTCCTTTTCCTGTTGTCACTTTCTTTTTCTATTTTGTTCTGTCAGCCATAACCTTTTTTGCATTTAAAACCCTTTTTTGTTTGATCCTTCAATCTATAATTTTGTTTGCTCCTGTTTGAGATATTCAATTTCTCTGCCATTGGGAATTATCAATCATTAAAATACCCTGCAGGTTGGCAAGATCTATGCTCTAATACTGCTATAATGACCACATGAATAATTTTGAAAATTTGAATATTTTTAAAACATAAATTTTCTTCAAACTTCACACAACATTGAGAACCTAATCTTAACAAATGGGGGGCCAACAAAAGGAAGATAAAATCTTGATTTTTTTCTCATTTCCAAAATGTTCTGCTACAATAGCAAAAAATAGCTGCCACAACATCAACAACAAATGGAAAGGACACTACTTAAATCCACAACAGATAGCAATTTGTGCAAACTTGATGAAGTTGAGATACACAATTGTGAAAGCTCATTCACAACCTCTGGATTAGATTTCCAAACGGAACGAAAGGGCCATTCTCTGATTCGTGAAACCAAAAGGTTTTTGTCCTCCGATCTCTAGACAGCCTAAGGGTTTTTGTCTTCAATTTAGATTGCTCGAACACAAGCACTCTTAACAATTTTGACAAGAGTTTTTTGTGAATTTTTTTTTCCTACAATGAACACATTCGCTCTTTAAATCATAGGAATCTACAATTGGTAATGAATTTTGCCCAAGAAAATGGCTTAGATCTCATAGGTAATCGATGATTCACTAACCACAGTAGTTGGTGTTCAAAGAACAGGTGACATGTACAATAGATGTTATTGGTTGTGGCATGCAAGTACTTTGGGTCCCCACTTTTTTGCATAAAATTTAAATTTGCCTTTATTACGCAGGTTGGAGTTTTGGCCCTTAACTAACTTGTCGCATTTTTTGTCAGTTCATGAACTTAGAAACTCTTAGACTTTTTTCATGGAACATTCAACTTCTTTTGAACTCTCTCAGACTTTTGGTGAATTGGTGAACTTGTGAAACTTGTCATACTTTCACACTTTCAACTAACTAGCAAAATTGTGAACCTTGTTGCACTTTTTCACTTCTAACCAAAGAAACGGGACTCGGACTCGGCAAGGCCGAATCGGACTTGGACTCGGACTCGGGACTCGGAGTCAGACTTGGCCGGACTCGGGAAAGTGAAAAACTCAAGAAATTTAGAGATTTTTAAAGATTTAAAACTTGTTTCATGCACCCTTTATTGAATACACCTTAAAGACACAATAACATCATCAAACCTGGCTCATTTGATTACATACACAAGTATACATCAATCACATAAGCATAAATGCAAATTGTAGCTGAAGGAAATAACAAACATAAATATATAAATATTGTCAAATGTATACAATATTACAAAACTCATGGAATAAAAAATCCATGTCATCATATGATCGTCATCAAATGTTCCACACAAATACCAAAGGTAAATACAACTACAAGCCTATGGCTCAGAGGAGCGTGCACCCTCTCGCCCTGGCCCCCTGCGAAGGCGTTTAAGGTAGGTCCTGGATGATTCAGCAACCATAGTCGCTCCCTGTGACACCATGCCATGCTCACCAACATCAGGAACAATTGTGTCACTCTCAGTATCTCTTGTCTTTGCTTGTGCTCTCTGCTCCTCTGCCATGGCTACAACCTCAACCTCTATATCTGCCTGGTTGATCCAATCAGTGTCATTCGAGCTTTTCTCCATCCGCAACTCGCAACAAAACCACCAAGGGCTTAACAAACTACAAAATTGAAAATATTGTGTAATTCAGAAAAATGAGCAAATAAGAGAATACATATAATAATTTATAAAACACAAAGTTAAATTGTAGAATTTATAAAAACTTTACCTTCTCTATCTCATCACAAGGGACCCAAAAGTCTCGCTCATAAAAAATGCAGTCTGCCATATCTTTCCCTGCAGGGGTGGCAGCATAGGATGAGGAAGACCACTCCTCACCAACAATCATACGTCTCAAGGCCGACTTAGAGCTAAGCATGGACTGCAATGTGATGAATTTTGTGGCAAATCTTGTGATTCTTGGATGATGCAACTCATCCTGCTTTGTATATTGTCTCATAAGAGCCAACACCCATGAATGATTATATACAAATTTGCACACATTTATTGCCCTTTCTACACATATCTTGACCCATGGGAGTTTCCCAATATCCTCCAACATGAGGTCAATGCAATGGGCAGCACATGGAGTCCAAACTATAGATGGGTGCCTCTCCATCAATAGTCTACCTGCAGCAACATAATTTGTTGCATTTTAAATTGTAATTAATGGAGGTACAAATTACAAAATAGTAATTAATTTGCAAACAAAATTAGTTTGTAATCAAAAGTTTACCCGCAACAACATAATTTGCTGCATTGTCAGTCACCACGTGTACCACGTTCTCCTCACCCACCTCATCAATCACCTCCTCTATTTGCTCACATTGGTAGGTGGCATTCTTGCAATGGGCGGAGGCATCAATGGACTTGATGAAAACAGTGCCCCCTGAAATAAAAAAATAAAGCTAGGTTAATGATCATTCAATAAACCATTAGATAAAAAATAAAAAATTAAAGACTATATGAAACTAAAATTAATCAATCACCTGCGGAAGAAACAAGAAAATTAAGGAGAGTTCTATTTCTTCTATCCGTCCAACCATCAGTCATGATGGTGCAACCTTTAGTGCTCCATATCTAGCGTTGTTCATCTAAATCCTTCTTCACATCATTCACCAATTGAGACAAAATGGGTCCCCTCAAATCACTCTCAGTTGGGGCTTTGAACCCCGACCTGCATATGGTAAGGGCATCAACCATTTCTTGCCAATAAGGAGACTTGTCACAAATAAATTCAATGAGATAAGGTAAGTATAAAAATTCAATGAGATAAGCTAATTATAAAAATTAAAACAATCAAACATAAAAGTTATAAAACATTCACATGGCTATAAAGAATGGAATACTGCTGTAGGTCCAAAACCTGCCAACTGCCATTTTAGCGGCATCATGGACCTCCTTGTCCCAACCAATGCCCTCAAGCGACTGTTGGGACCCAGGAGTAGTGCGAGGCACAAAGAAGGTATCCAACCTAGATTTATGAATCCTAGGTCCAATGCTAACACTCCCACTACAACTACTAGTGCTAGGAGCATGAGAAGTGGCGGTGGCACTGCCACTTACAGAAGTAGAAGCGGAAGCACCAGCAGTAGCAAACTGAGTGGGACGATATGAAGGTAAGGAAGATGGGCCTCCAACACAACTTAACTATGTCCCTCTTCTTAAAGTTGCCTCTCTCCCAATGGCCGCTCGATCCTCCTTTTGTTTCTTTTTCCTTTCAATTTCCTCAACCATTACATAACAATCACGTACGGCCTCAGGAAGTGCTTTTAGGCATGGTTCAGCATCATGTCCACGCACACCAGAAATATGGTATTTTAGTCTATATATACCTCCATAGAATATTGTTTTGCAAAATGTACATTTTGTTTGCCCCTTTCTTTGCCCTAGAAAATCCTCATGATATTTCCAAGCAGGGTCCTTTCTAATGGGGGGTCTAGAAGCTGAAGTAGACATTGTAGGATAGTTTTGTGAAACTTGAAGTTGAGGCAAATAATAAAGTGAAGTTTGCTGCAATAAAACATTGCAAATACAAAATGAAATTAATACATACATTAAAAAAACTAAGGTAGGGTTTGTAAATTTTTTTTAAAAAAAAATTAGGGTTTGTCAAACCCTACTTTAAAAATAAATAAATTTACAAACCCTGCATACAACCCTACATGGTACAACTACATACTACATGCTACATACAAAGTTACAAACATGCAAAAGATTTAGGAAGAAAATGTAAAACTTTAAAAATAAATCAATAGAAAATGGAATTTTTGCATACAAGAAACAAAAAAATCTTCAAAAAACCAATCTTACCTCTTACAACAAGCTTGAAATGAGCTGCAAACTCTTGCTATCCAACTCTTGATGCACCAAATCCAAACACAATGCAGCCCCAAAGTGATAAATTGAAGAAAACTTGAGCTTCCTCCTTGCTGGTTTTTCTTCTATGCACCCTTGTTTTTCTTCCCAACTCACTTTACTCCTATTTTTGCAAGTGAATGAAATGAAGGTCACTTTTAGGGGTTAGAGATAACTAAACAAAAAAAATGGACTTGAAAAATCTAGTAAAAATGTTTTTTTTTGTCTTTCTTTTTTGCTAGACGCCGACTGAGTTTGAGGCTCGAGACTCGCCGAGTTTGCTCGCCAGACTCGACCGAGCCCGAGTCCGAGCTCTAGAGACTTGACGAGCATGTCTTAGACTCGGACTCGCCGAGTTTGGCGTTTTTTGGCGATTTTCTAATCTTTGCTTCTAACAAATTGACAAACTTGCAAGCCTTGTCACATTTTCATCAAACTGGTGAGCTTGCAAGCCTTGTTGCACTTTTGCACTTTTGCACTTTCAGCGAATTGGCAAACCTGCAAACCTTGTCACACTTTCAATGAACTGGCGAACTCGCAAACCTTATAGCACTTTTGTGGAGTTCACAAACTTGCTAACTAAGAAAAAATCAAGATCTGTTGACACTTGATTTTTTTTCCCTGTTAATTTAGGAAATTGAAAGACAACTTCTAGGCTTATAAATTTTAGGGTTTGGTAGTTACAACAATTAAATGTTATATTGTTATTTCCCATTTTTCATACCTTGCACCACTACAGACAGGCAATTGGTTAATACTACCTTCAATTGGACATGGTTAGAAATGTGACATTACAAATTTCTCTAAATAACTTGCAGTTGCAACCACAGGAACACTAGACTTGGATAGTCACCATGTTAAACTACAACATTTGTAACTCATTGCAACTTACCACAACTGACCACATCTAACTCTTTAGTTTTTATTAGTCTACAATAAAATGACTTGAACATGAACTAAGAACAAGTTCACCAACTTTTCTCACTAGGTGCTTTGTTAGGAACTCATTTTAGGTGAATAGCACACCAAAGTTCCAATACTTTCTAACTTGTGCATGAACATGTCTATTCCATTCTCTCCAAAGATGGTTGGGATCTATTGCATAGGGCATAAAAGTAGTGCCTATGTTGCCCCATTAGTATTAGGCCTTTTGAAAAAGCAAGTTGTAGAAATATTAACATGAGATTGTTGTGGAAGTTTTTTCATGCCCAAAATTTTCTTCCAACCCCACAATCATTAGATGACCTTGTGGACTATTCAAAAGTAGTCCTTGCCTTTTCAACTTTGTTTTTCAAAAAGACCTTAAGAGACAATAAGGCTTGGTGGGTTATGTGATTGGGACATTTTTACAAGTCTTCACATCATGTGCTAGTGACTTTGTCAAATGTCATTGAAATTCCCTCTCACCATTTTCATTCCCATAGATATTGCATTTTAGCTTGGGCTGATTAGGCACAAAGTTGCAACAAGTCCATGAAAAATTCCTTTCTTGTTGCATTATGAGTTAAACTAAAGCAAAAACAGAGGAGCATTAGGGTTAGTTGAAAAATATCCTACTCTTAACCCTAATCTAAAAATATTTGTTTAGGTTTAGGGTTTGCAAAAATAAACATAAAAAATTCCTAACCGTAATATTAGTAGGGTCAATAAAAATTTAAAAAGTCCTTAGCACTAACTCTAACCAATGTCTAACAATTGAAAAAATACCCCTAGCTTTAACCCTGAACGAAAAAAATTAGCTTAGAGTTCGGACTTAGGAGTGGTTAAGAAAAAGTTCAAAAATATGCTGATCCTAACTTTAAACTTAAAAAATTGTTTAGGGTAACTTGGTAAGATTTTAAACTTAAAAAACACTTGAAACTTAAGTAAATAAAAAAATTAGTTTAGGGTTAGGACTTAAGATTATTAAAAACATGGATTAGGGATAGGGGTTCATGTTTAAACGAAAAGTTCGAAGTTTAAACCCATATTAGTAGGTTTTTACGGTAACATTAAACCATAAACATTAGGGTTTAAACTTTAAAGTTAAATTTTGTTACTTTTAAACTTTAAGTTTAAACCCTAACACTAACACAAATGTTAAAACACTCTTATTTTGAACCAAATAAAAAAGAAGTGCTTATGGGCCTTACCTCTTCCATGTGGTAGTCTGAAGGTTAGAAGGATCTTGGAAATCTAAAAACAACAGAAATGACTTGCTCGAGGGTGTCCTTAATTGATTGATACCAACAATCCTTTGAATCCCAGATTTCCAAATTCTATAGTTCGCTTGTGCTTTTGGAAATATTCATTCTGTCGTTTAACCTGTAAAAATGAAGCAAAAGTGAAAAAAACCAGTTCTTATAAGTGAATGGAGGCAGTTTTCCAAAATTACCACCAAAAAATTGCAATTGTGGATTTTTCAATCAAAATCCTGTCTTCCTCAAAAAGAAAAGTAGCTCAGTTGACTCAGCACATTTGGTGTTGGGCAGCAATTAACTGCAGTTTATTCCTGGTTTTGGCATCTGACTTGGACAATTCATAATAGCACAAATTGCCGTGAACAATGATCTGCTACCTGAACTTCAAACTTCTAGAAATATATTGCTTATTAAGATAATCCTTATGACATATATGTGAAATTCTATTCATTTGGTTTAAATAATAATACGTGTTCCTGTCAACAATAATCTGCTACCTGTTGGGTTTCCTTTGTTTCCAAGACTATGGTAATATTCCAATTGTTACAATTCTACCTTCTGTTGATCCTTTGGATCCTCCAACTTCAATCATTAGACATTCTAAACATTTAATATCTGTTTTCATAAAAGTTTTTCTTAGACATTTTTGTGATATTACTTACTAGGAAAGGAAAAATATTTCATAATATTTATTGAAGTGTAAGTTTTGGTAAGATCTCTTTTCTGGCTGCCTTGCTGCAAATGGAATCTTAATATTGTCTAAAATCATGGACATATTTATATCTTTAAGCCTTTATCAAGATTCTGAATTCATATCTTGAACATAATGTTTTGTATAAGTTCAACTTCAACTCAATAAACTTTGGTTGTTTTAGCCATTTTTTTTTCCGGTACCTATTTTTTGATGGTTTTTCATTGATTATGAGATTTAATCTTTCTGATGGCTTTGCAGTTATATGAAGACGAAACATGTCTTTGTATTCTGGACATCAACCCCCTGAGCCACGGGTATGGCTGTAATTATAACTCTTGTAACGTAGAGGTACATGTTGCAATTTTAGAATTAAATAATATTTGTCTCTTGTGATTAAAATACAAAACCTAACCTGCAAAGCTCTTTAGAAATGAAACTTCTGTTTGATGCATGAATATTTATATTTCCAGTCATCCTCCACTGTAGCCTTTATATTTTCTGGGAATTTAAAGGAACTTACAAGGTAATTTTAAATACTCACTGAACAGCTCTTTAAATTATCTAGGAATTCCAAGAAACATACAAGGTAATTTTAAGTTCCCATTGAACAATACAATGTACAGAATAATATACACTGTGAAGTTCAAGAAGTATTTGAACTAATAATTTGATGGATTTTCTTGTTCGTTTCCACAATTCTAATGTAATAAGTAATTACTTGCTTATTAAGATAGTGTCATACTGATTCATATTTTTAGAGAATGGGGATTACATCCACAGCAACGTTTTTTTTTTTGATTGGTAAGAGGTTTGTTTTGTATTACTTTTCAAAAAATATACAATAATGTTTTCAATTTTGTCTAGCCACCAACAATCCATCTACAAAAAAATTCTACCATCCACAGTACAAAATTTCCTTTGCTACCACAGACCATGACACTACTATTCACCTAATATATACGTCATTTACATCCAACCCATGTCCACATTCGTTTAAACATAATTTACAGATTCTACCACTACTTATAAACAAAAATATACTAAGTTTCTTTTTTTTTCTTCTTTGTCTGTGGCTGTGTGCTCCAGTAGTCTTTCTTGTTGAACTGCAGTCGCTTCCTCCCTGTTGACTTCCCCTTAGTGCCACCAGCCCTCACCTCTGCTTCCTTGTCTCATAGGTATTCTTTTAATAAATTACACCCAATTAGTGCCTTTGCCCAATGATCTTCCTTATCACATGATGTACCCCAAATCAAGAAGGGACCCAATGGAGGAGTGAATTCAGTGACATGGAGCCAATCTCCTTTGGGCACCACAAAACCCTCTCCAGGTTTGGCAATTGCAATGAATGCGCTGACTCCCTAGCACCATTCATGAGCCACTCTTTGATACACTCCTTTGATACACTCTTTCACGAGCCAATAAGCTCCGTTCTTACTGCCCAATTCTAAGCACCATGCCAAAAACATTGAAGCCACATCAATGTTCATCCTATATTTGTATTCCGCTGCCAAATACTCCTCACCCAACATCATTTTCACCACCTGAAGAAACTTCGGGTTCTCAATCTTGAAAATATTATTCAATCTATCCTCAGTAGTTTCCCCCCCAAACGCAAGCATTTGCTTCCTTGTTTGCAGAGAGAAATTGGCTTCCATTCTGCACACTTATCTCTCGGTCCTTCGCAACTGTTGCTTTCCAAATTGTGGTGAGAATGCCATCTTTCCACCTCCATAAAACCTCTCCCACATGAATCAACTGTCTCAGGAGTACCATCACATTCAATGGATTGTCTTCCCATAATATTTCTTCTGTACCTCTCCGTCCTTGAAATTCACCTCTCTCAAATCTTCTCAAATCTCATCCTTGCCAGTCTTAAATACGAATGCCCACTTAGACAAAGCATCCGACACTTCATTTCACTCTCTCAATGTATGCGTGATTTTGAAATTTTGAAAGGAATTTGGTTTTTGTCCAATTATTTAATTAATTTATATAATTTCAACACTTGCATTTCATCTTTGATTATTGCATTAGTAGTAATTTGTGAATCACCCTCCAAGTGAATCTTTGAGACTGATAATTTTCTAACCATGTTTATGGCAAGCAAAGCAACTTTCACTTTGGCTTTGTTATTGGTCCCATCTTCGAGCTTCTGAGCACTCATGCCAGAATGTTTCCCGACCAATCTTGAGCTACACATTTGGCCCCTGATGGTCCTGGATTACCTTTGGATGCCCTGTCAAAGTTTATTTTAATCCATCCCTCAGGTTTAATCCACTCAACCACTCTTTTCTCATTGCAAGATGGATGAACCCAGTTTAGCCCATTAACAAGCACATCCACAACATTGTTGTGTGCTTATAATAGCATTTACATTTTCTCATCAATTGGACTAATGAAACAAATCTTTGATGCTATAAATGGAATTGTCATGGTACAAATATTTCACTTGCCATTTAGTCTGTGAAGTCTGATGTATTGTTACAAAATGAAATTTACTGAAATTATTCACAGTTCTAGATATGCAAGTTGTGCTTATACAATGATCCCCGTTTTGTACATTCATTGAGAATTTTACTAAGCTTTTTATGTCTCTATATATCTAACCATCAATATACCCAATTTCCAGGTGTTTTTTGTATGGGTAGTTAATTCAGCAATTTGGGCCTTTGTTATAAACATGTCAAGTCATCAACAGTGTTTTCTGTTGTCATTTTATGACACCCTTGGTCCAATAGTGAGAACTGATAAGAGATATGTTCCATGGACCAGCGCTGCCCCAGTTGATCAAGGAGAAAAGCAATATGAAGTGTGAAGTGTTGCCTTGTCCGGAGGAAGTTCCTCCCTTGGCCTTTTCTTCCTTTCCCGGAACTCTGGAACCCCGAGGTTCCCAAGTTCTTCCCTTGGCCTCTCCTATTTCCTTCTTTCGGAACTCCGGAACCTCGAGGTTCCAAAGTTCCTTCCTTTGCTGCCTCTTTTCGTGAAACTACGGAACCTCGAGCTTGCGAAGTTCCTCTCCTTCGTTCCTATTTTTTTTTGGTCTTCTCTCCGAAATTCTGAGGTTCCGAAGTTCCTTCTTTTCTTCTCCCCTTTCTCGGAACCTTGAGGTTCCAAAGTTCCTTTGTGCAGTTCCCCGGAACTCTGAAACCTGGAGGTTCCGAAGTTCCCTTCCCTTGCCTTCCCCGAAACTCTGAAACCTCGAGGTTCCGGAGTTCCCTCCTAGCCTTTCTTCCTTCTTTTCAGAACTCTGGAACCTTGAGGTTCCGAAGTTCTTTTCCTTGCTTCCCCTTCTTCTCTTTGGGACTCCGGAACCCCGAGGTTCTGAAGTTCCTTCCCCCTTTGCCTTCTCTCTCTAGTTCCTCTGGAACTCTATCCCAGAACTCCGTAACCTCGAGGTTCCGAGGTTCTTTCCTTAGCCTTTCGAAGTTACTTGTTAGAATCCTTCTCCCCTCTTGACACTTAACCTCCATACATGCTTTTGGGTCACTCATGCCACTGAAGTTGTGCATCTCTTGGGTATTTTAGTTGATTCCTTGTGCCATTTCAGTAGGGAGAGGAACAATCTCTTCTTGGTGCATCACCTCCTTTTATTTCAAGCATTCTCTCTTCCCTTTACCTCTGCACTTTGTTAGGATAGGCTTAGGAGTTAGTTTTGAAGTGTTGAGTTGGTTCAACACCTGCACCTGGATTGAGAAGGAAGCCGACCTTCTCCGGAGATTCAACCCCCTTGCGTAAGGTCCCACACTTCGGGGTTGTTTCCATGTTTCACAAGGTTGCTGAGTTGATAGCTCAGCAAGGGTGCAAGCTTTTGTGATAACAGTTTTTGGCATGCTCGGTGGGACTTCATTCGATTCACATACTAAGGATTCAGTGCTATTCTTAGTATCTCAGCCTTTAGAGGGAATCATCTTCAAGCGCTTTGTGAGTTTGCTTACTTGCTGAACCCCAAAACTTTGAGCTTTTCGTTACTAGTCGCTGAATTTCGGACCCCCGGAGCTCCGAGCTCCTGAGTTCTCTCAACCTTGCAACTTTGGAGTCCCCAGGTTCCGAACTCCCGCACTTCCTCACTCTAGAACCCCGAGGTTTCGAGGTGCCGAAGTGGTCATACTCCGCAACTCCAGACCTCCGAACTTTCGAGGTCGGTTGCGGATTTCATGCCCAAAATTCATACAAGAGTGTCTTCTAGAGGCAGTTTCCAATTCATAGAGCTCCCATCTGTAGTCCTAGAAGGCAGAGAGGTAGACCTTCATTATCTCCAGTTAGGGAGGTCAGGGTTGTAAACATTCCATCTCCCAGGTCTCATTCTACCCCTCCATTTACAAGACCATTACTATCAAGGGCTCCCACCACTCATATCAATAGACCATTGTTTCACATGGCAAGAAATCAGGTTTTTGTTACCTTCAATGGGGGTAGTCCCCTTATTTTGACTCAATGGAATGACATATGAGTGGCTGCGTTGAAGAGTATACCATACTTCACTGGTGAAACAACTACTACACCCATTGAGCACATTCAAGACATTGCAAACATCTGCTCCGTCCATAATATCACTCAGGATGATGTTGCTGTTAGACTCTTAGCCACATCTTTGAAAGGCAAAACTTTGTAGTGGTATAGAGGGTTGCCGTCTAGCTCCATTCACAATTGGGATGAATTGGGGGAGAGGTTGTGCAACCGTTTCGAAGACAAAAGTGATCACCTATCACTTGTGGAGCAATTGACTATGATCAAGAGGGCACCCCACGAGTCATGGGAGATTTCAATTTCAGATTCTATAAGACATGGAATAGAATTCCTGCTCTAGTGAAGCCATCTCCAAATCATGCCTTCTTGTATTATCTTAGAGCTCGCAACAACGATATAGTTGTCATGGTACAATCAATGGGTGGAGCCTCTCTACCTGGTGCATATGATATAGGCATAAGAGCAGAAAAATGTTTGATTTGGGTTGGGAAGATAGCTCCAAGGCCTCCAATGCCCCTCTTCCCAGAAGCTCCTACTCAACAACCCACCTTGCCTCCTATCCCAATGGCTCCTGCAGGGCAATCATCCACACCCTCTACATCCTCCAATGAGCTCCATGAGGTCAAGGCTCTACTGCAAAACTTTGGCAATGAATTGGTGGCACTAAAAAGACAACAAACCCAGGTTAGAAGACCTTACCAAGCACAAGGTCAGAATTATCAGCAAAATAGGCCATCCTTTCAAGGGCAAAACTAATGGAGCAATGCCAAGCCGTTGAATAGCGTGAACCCCACAACCGCAAGCAACTCAAAGGCGATAGTTCCAATGCAAAATAACCTCGCCTAAGAGCAAGATTGGTGTCAACCATGCAATCAGCCACACAACCAAGGTGCATGCTAAAATGGAGGGTTTGTCCGAACTTTAGTAGTGCAAGATGAGCCGACCACTTCTAGCCAACAATATGACCCAAATCAGCCTAGTGTTGGCACTGAGGCCCACTTACAAGGAGATTCTACCTTCGTCAATTGGCAGGAGGCAGAATTTTGTGGTTTGAACCAAACAAATGGTGAGTCCATGCTGTAGTATGCAAGGTCAAAGAAGAGAGCCATGGAGGCTGCCTCACCTTCAACATCAACCCAAGCTCCAACACCCAAGGTAGTCATCAATGATACAAGCCAAAGTACCATGCAAGGGAACAAGAAGCAGGAGGAGGCCCAAGTCGTCCAAAGAGCAAAGGCAGACCTTTTAGCCTCAAAGGGGCCTCTAAAGTCAGCTGGTGTTCCTTTCAACATAGTTGATCAAATGAAGAAGGCTGACCTCAACGTAACTATGTGGGAGGCCCTTTCAATCCCATCTCAAAGGGATTTGCTTAAAGAGGCACTGAAGGATGTCAATCAGTCAGGAGATGAGGCAACAGTCAACAGAAAGGCAGTCTCCACCAGCTTGGTGCAACCCAAGGAGGAAGAAGATTCAAGAAAAATCAGCAAGCCTCCCCCTTTCTATCTCTTCTTAATTATAGGAGACAATTTGGTTCACAACTGCATGATAGATTCAGGAGCTAGTAGCTCAGTCATGCCCAAGAAGGTAGCTGATCTTCTTGGCATAGAATACGAACCTGTGACCAAAGGGGTGGTCCAATTAGATGGCACTTCTATTTAGACAGTAGGGATGGTGAAAAATTTGAAGTTAACCTTGCATGCATGCCCTGGTTGCACTGTCTTGCAAGACATATCAATCATCGACCTCCTGCCTTCTTTGCCATCTTTGCCATCTGCCTGTCTAGTGACTTCACAGCCAAGATAGGTGGCTACCTGTCTTCTGATTGGTCCCATATGCTATTTCGAACAAGGTATGGTACCAAGGTCACCATAAGGGCAGAATCCATTGCCCAAAACCACATAGAACCCTACACCCCTTGCCCTATAAACATGAGTTGCACTTTACATGAAGAGGGGGAGGAGTGTACTGTCCGTGAGCCTACCACTCTTTTGCAAAAAGTTCCTGATTGCTTGCTGGACGAATGGGGCCAATGCTTTTCAGTTTGATCCATTAGCTGAGAATGAAGAGACTAGGCTTAGCACCTATTGTATCCATGAAGAGGATACTCCTATCCCTAACCTCATCAAGACACAAGGAGACTCAGAGGGGTTATGGAACATGTTTTTTGATGGTTCAAGAAACAAGAATGGTGTAGGTGCCGGTGTGATGCTTGTTTCTCCTGAGCAGGAGAAATACTTCTTCTCTTTTAGGCTTCAGTTTGGTTGTACCAACAATGTCGTTGAGTATGAAGCCTTGATCCAAGGTCTCCAACTTGCACAAAGCAGAAAGATCAGATCTTTGCAAGTATTTGGAGATAGTGAGTTGGTTGTTAAACACATCCGAGCCCAAAGTGTAGCAAAGAACAACCTACTCAAATCATACAATGGTTTGGGATTTGATTGAAGGATTCAAGGTCTTCAATATTCAAAGCATTCCTAGAAGTCAGAACAAGCATGTTGATAGGCTTGTAGCGGTTGGTGCTCAATTCGACATACCAACACATGTTGCAAGTGAGAAGGAGCAACACATCAAGCTTGTTGTGAGGCCTGCTGTCCCAGACAATCAAGTAAACTGGCAAGTGTTTGAAAGCGATCAACAGATCGTCAACTTCTTGCAAAATGAAGCAAAGTTTTCTGTTAAAAATCAGCCTAAGTTGCAAGACCAATATGGAGATCAAATTATGCAGCTCAACTCCAACAAGTTGCCTAAAGGTCTAGTTACCTTGGAAGGCATTTTCAACTCGGATGATCAGTTGAAGAAGAAGGTGAACTTGGCTGCAAAGAGGGGTGATTACAAGCCAATTGCTGTCGCCGAAGGTAGGTCCTTAAACTTGGGCAAGGTGTGTTCCTCCACCGAACAAGAGGCCTTTGTTGAGCTTTGTCAAAAATACGATGACATAGTTGCTTGGACCTATGAAGATTTGAAGGGTTTTGACCCTAGCTTAGCACAACATACCATAGAGCTAAACACGGATGCAAAGTCAGTTAGACAAAAGCGAAGGCCAATAAACCCCAAGATTGAGCCACTAATGAGGAAGGAGTTGACCAAGCTCATAGAAGCCAGTATCATCTTCCCTATCAAGCACTCCTCTTGGGTGGCCAACCTTGTCCCTGTAAGGAAGAGGAATGGGGAAATCAGGCTATGTGTAGACTTTAGGGATCTCAATAGAGCCTCCCTCAAGGATCATTGTCCCCTTCCCTCTATGGAGCAGATTCTACAAAAGGTCAGTGGCTCAGAAAGATTTTCATTCTTGGATGGGTATTCAGGCTACAATTAGATCTTGGCCCAAGAATCAGACCAATACAAGACTGCATTTACTACTAAGTGGGGTAGATATGCTTATTGTAAAATGCCCTTTGGGCTAACCAATGCAGGTGCCACGTTCCAAAGAGCGATGGACATGGCTTTCAAGGGTGTATTAGCAAAGTTTGTGCTTGTATACCTTGATGACATAACTGTTTATTTGAAGCATGCAACTGACCATCTTGGTCATCTTGAGCAAGTGTTCATGAAATGCAAAGAGTATGGTGTGTCCTTGAATCCTAGCAAGTGTGTATTTGCTACTGATCAAGGAAGATTGCTAGGACACATCGTATCCAAGGAGGGTTTGACCATTGATCCAGAGCGAGTGGATGCTATTCTTTCTCTTCCACTCCCTAGTCACAATAAAGGATTGCAAAGTTTCCTTGGTAGGATCAACTTTGTGAGGAGGTTCATTCCCAACCTTACCACCATGGTAAGACCCCTCACTTCCATGTTGAAGAAAAACTTGGCTTTCAATTGGACCAAGGAGGGAAGGGCCAGTTTCGAAGAGATCAAACAAGCAATTGCTCAGGCCCCTAGCCTTGTCAATCCTAATTATGAAAGGGATTTTATCCTCTATACCTTCGGAGGAGAATCCAGCATCTCAATTGTCCTAACACAGCTGAACGATGACAATTTGGAGCAACCTTTTGCTTTCTTTAGTGAGGGGCTAAAGGACTATGAGCTTAAGTATAGCTATGTAGAGAAGCAAGTCCTCACTGCTGTAAGGGCATTAAAAACGTTTAGACACGTTGTCCAACAACAGGATCCAACACTTAATTCCGCATGCAAGTGTCCAAGATTTCCTTCTAAACAAGGACATCAGTGAGAAGAGGGCTGGGTGGATAACCAAGCTCATGGGAGTATGATATCAACATCAAGATCACTAAGCTTGTAAGAGGCAGGGGCCTATGTGAACAACTTGTCTCATCTTCTGAGACTACTTCAGAGGTCGCCCTTGTGTTACAAGAGGATCAACCAACGGACAACAACACTCAATTCAGTTGGGTAAGTGACATGACCACCTTCTTAATGGAAGGTAGATACCCCCAAGGTCTGGACCAGACCAAAAGAAGACACTTCAGGTTGCAGTCCATTCCCATGTCTTAGTGAGTGGCACTCTTTTCCGAAAAGACTCTAATGGAGTCTTACTAAGATGCATCGAGCAAAACCAAGTCAGCAGATTGCTAGAGGAATTTCATGATGTCTCTTCAGGGGGCCACTTCTCTGCAAGGACTACGATTGTCAAAATAATGAGGGCTGGTTGTTACTGGCCATCCTTATTCAGTGACTCACTTAAATGGGTGAAGAATTGCAAGAAATGTGCTCTCTTCTTTGGGAAGAAAAGACTAGCTGCACTACCTCTTCACCCCATCCAAGCAGATCAACTGTTCACCTAATGGGGTTTAGACTTCATTGGCATGATAAACCCACCTTCTAGTGCTGGCCATAAGTGGATCTTGGCCACAACAAATTACTTCACTAGGTGGACAAAGGCAGTCCCATTGAGGGATGCCACTGAGGCCTCAGTATCAGAATTCTTTGAGGGAATTGTGACAAGATTCAACGTTCCCTCCATCATATTAGACAATGCCAGGGCATTTGTTGGAACCCAAATCAGTTCTTGGGCAGTTAAGCATGGCGTATACTTGAAGACATCATCCAACTATTACCCTCAGGGTAACAACTTAGCTGAATCTTCCAACAAGAACATCATCAGTATAGTTAAAAGGACAATTGAAGACAATCAGAGGGCATGTCATACTAAGTTGAGGACAGCCTTATGGGCTGATAGGATCACACCCAAGAGGGCGATTGGTAACTCCCCTTTCATGCTAGTATATGACAAGGAAGCAAGACTCGCAACTTCCCTAGAGTTACCCTCTCTTGAACTAGCACATCAACTGGAAATAATAGAGAATGATGCCATGACAGTAAGGCTAGCAGAGCTGATGGAGCTAGAGGAGGTTAGAAGTTGGAGGAGGTTAGAAGTTGGGCTATGCATACACTTGAGACTCATCAAGGGCAGGTCAAGAAAGTTTTTGACAAAAAGGCGACTAATAGGGTCTTCAAAGAGGTAGATCTAGTTCTCAAGTGGGATGCTATCTGGAGTGGCCCATATGTCATCACTAGTTGCAAGAAGGCCAATGCATTTCATCTCTCCAGGCTTGATGACGAAGTTCTTCCAATCCCAGTAAATGGGATTCATCTCAAGACCTGCTTCTAAAGAGGGTGTTGATGACTATGTAAATATTAGACTAGAGGTTGTTTTGATTTCACAAGTGCTTATGCACATGCCACATTCTCGTTAAGAGGGTGTGCGCTCTAGTTTTCAGTTTTCCTCTAAGTGCTGGCACACACATGTTTGGTTCTTTCGATTAGTGCCCAATGGATGCTTTAAGTCTTCTGGACTTTATGCTTAGTAGGCAAGCATCTCGCAAAAATCGCCAAAAATGTTATCATTTTATGACACCCTTGGTCCATCAGTGAGAACCAATCAGAGATATGTTCCATGGACCAGCACTACCTCAATTGATCAAGGAGAAAAACAATATGAAGTGTGAAGTGTTGCCTTGTCCAGAGGAAGTTCTGCCCTTGGCCTTTTCTTCCTTTCCTGGAACCCCGAGATTCCGAAGTTCTTCCCTTGGCCTCTCCTGTTTCCTTCTCTCGGAAGTTCCTTCCCTTGCTGCCTCTTTACCCGGAACTACAGAACCCCGAGCTTCCGAAGTTCCTCTCCTTCTTTCCTGAACTTCGGAACCCAGAGGTTCTCTGGGTTCCGAAGTTCCCTTCCCTTGCCTTCCTTGGAACTCCGGAACCCCGAGGTTCCGAAGTTCCCTCCTAGTCTTTCTTCCCTCTTTTCTGAACTCCAAAACCTTGAGGTTTCGATGTTCTCTTCCTTGCTTCCCCTTCTTCTCTCCGGAACTTGGGAACCCCTTGCCCCTTTGCCTTCTCTCTCTAGTTTTTGCGGAACTCCGGAACCCCGAGGTTCCGAAGTTCTTTCCTTAGCCTTTTGAAGTTCTTTGGAACTCCGAAACCTCGAGGTTTCGAAGTTCCTTGCTCGTTCCCTTGTCTTCCTCACTTTGGGAGTCTGAGCTTCCAAAGTCTCCGAACTTCCCTCCGACTGGCGACACTTCCGGATGGCATGATCGACACTCAAGGCTTTAAATGTTCCGACAGTTTTGCACTTTCTTTTGTGGAGCCACAAGGGTGCATTAAATGTTTTTGGCAGGATTTCCATCAAGGGAGGTACGGGGCCATGCTTGGCGACTTATGTCATGTCTGACTTTGGAAGGTTAGTCAATCCACCTTCTCAGGATTGCCCTTTGTGGGTATGGCTAGGTTGCTTGCATGTACAAGTCAAGTGCATGCACTTCCCTGCATTTCCAAACTGACATGCAGGGGTCATGATCACCCTTGTAACCATTTTTTCTATATAAAGGCTGTTAAGCCTCATTGTAAAGGGTTCTCTCCCTACTGCCTTGAGCTTTCCTAGGCTCTTTCTCTTCTCTTGAAGACTTGTAATCATTTTTGCATTTCTGTAACTGTAAGATTGGCCTTTGGCCCTTGAATGAATTGAAATTACATTCTTGCCTTCTTTCAACTTATGCATGTTGTGTATGTTTCCTTACCTTCATCATATGTGTATGTTTTGTGGCTCTTCTCTGCATATATGCTGTGTTAACTTGTTTCCTGAGTGTGACTTGTGGGAATTCTAACCTCCATACATGCATTTGGGTCACTCATGCAATTGAAGTTGTGCATCTCTTGGGTAATTTAGTTGATTCCTTGTGCCATTTCGGTAGGGAGAGGAACAATCTCTTCTTGGTGCATCACCTACTTTTATTTCAAGCGTTCTCTCTTCCCTTTACCTCTGCACTTTGTTAGGATAGGCTTAGGAGTTAGTTTTGAAGTGTTGAGTTGGTTCAACACCTGAACCTGGATTGAGAAGGAAGCCGACCTTCTCCGGAGACTCAACCCCCTTGCGCAAGGTTCCACACTTCGGGGTTGTTTCCTTGTTTCACAAGGTTGTTGAGTTGATAGCTCAGCAAGGGTGCAAGCTTTTGTGATAACATTTTCCTGAAACAAAATATGTTTCTTAATGTATTTAGAAATCTGAGAAAGCAATGTTTGATATGATTTTGTGTATCAATTACTTGAAATCATATTTCATTATGGTATATCTGAACCCACCAATGACAATGTTTAATACTACAACAGATGCTCAGTCATAAGTGTGTCTGCCAATTGAAACAAAAATATGTTACTTGATGTATTTAGAGATCTGAGGAAACAGTGTTTATATTCATTTTGTGCATCAAAAACTTGAAAATATATTGCATAAACAACTATGAATTTATTTTTCCAAGTGTATCTGAACCCACCAATGTTTAATATTACAATAGATGCCTAGTCATCAAGGTTGTCTTCCAGCTGAAACAAAACATGTTAATTGATGTATTTAGAGATCCGAGATCAGTGTTTGTATGCATTTTGTGCATCAAAAACTTGAAATCATATTTTATTAACTATTATGAATCTATTTTGTAAAGCATATATGAACCCACCATTGACAATGCTTAATATTACAATAGACTCCCCTCAAAGGCTAAAACTTCTCAATTTGAAATGCTGAAATGTTGAAGTTATTTGTTCAACCTAACGAGCCGATGAAAATCACTTGTAAGCAAAACAGCTATTGTAAATGTTATTGCAATTTCCAATTTAAAGAACAAGTAATATGCAAGATGGTGTATTTAAAATTTTGATATTATAACTATGACAATAATATTGTTATCTTTCTTTTGCTGCAGGTAAGGAGGATGAACATGTATCGATTTCAATGTCATCTCCTTTCTTTTGAATGATGTATATATAGTAAGGTTGCCACGATCAAGTGGCAACTTGATCGGACATGTCTTTTAGACATGTCCGACCAAGATGTCACTTGGTCGTGACTCTTACCAACAGCAACCGATCCACTCGGTGATAACTAATTGGTGCTAGTGTAAATGATAACAAGTCTGTAAACATACCCGATAATGAATCGGTATCATTGCAAATGATAACAGATCAATAATCACACCCGATAGTGAATCGGTGTCATTGTAAATGATATCAGATTGTTAAACACACCTGATAGTGAATCGGTGTCATTGTAAATGATAACAGATTGTTAAACACACCCGATAGTGAATCAGTGTCAAAGTAAATAAGCATGATAACTTAATTGCATTAGATCGACGGTTAACTTTGTTAAGCAAGTCGTCGATCTAATTCATCTTTATCAATGTCAATATTATAATCATGATCAATGTTATAATCTGATAAACATATTCAGTTCGGAAAGCATAAATCAGATAATCTAATAGCATAGATGAGTAAACCAAAACATAATAGAGGAGATTAACAGGTAAGGAAAGTCTTATCTTGCAGAAGCTACTAATGCATTAACACTCCCTCTTAGCTTTGGAAGATAGATAAAGTAACCTGCATCACATTTCTTT
The DNA here is from genome assembly GCF_030272615.1 of Cryptomeria japonica. NCBI lineage: Eukaryota > Viridiplantae > Streptophyta > Pinopsida > Cupressales > Cupressaceae > Cryptomeria > Cryptomeria japonica. The sequence goes on along the minus strand of NC_081408.1, from coordinate 761,363,556 downwards.
TCCATAATGTCAGTCTCCAATAATATATATCATCTATTCATATGATATGAAGTACCATAGGGACATAAGATACAAATATAAAACATTACTCTAAGTATGTGACATAGAGTATCACCTAAAAGATTCATCATTTCATTATGACAAGATATCACTTGAACACGTGATATCAGTATTGCCTAAACACGCAATCCTTAAGGATAATCATAAATTCTCATTTTATCCAAGTTGTGGTATGTGCAAAAAACACCTTATACAAATGTCATATCACCTAATCACATGATATGAAGTATCATCTAGACACATGATACAAATGTCCATCACGTCAATCTTGTGATGACAAGATATCACCTAAGCACGTGATATCAGTATTGCCTAAACATGCAATACTTAAGGATAATTGTATGAGAAAGATTTAAATTCTCATCTTATCCAAGTTGTGGTATGTGTGCTAACACTTCATATGAATGTTTTACCACAACACAATCATGGCTTCATCCATGATCCACCAGAGATCCACCATGATAACTGGTTTGGACATTATAAGATCGTCACCTTATAATGTCTCCATACAAGTGTTCATTATCTTGAGAGATCGTCACCTCTTAGATATGAACCTAGGGGATAAAATCCAAAATGTCCTGTCATGACAAAGAAGTTTACACATTAAACATGCAAATACAGATTACAAAGCAAATTACCTTTCTATCATACCTAAACCTTTTCTGAAGTGATCAACCTTCACTCTGAAAGAGGTTTGGCTAGAATATCTGCAGTTTGATCTCCAAGGGAAAACCCTCCTACTCGAGGGAGAAACACCCAACATAAAAATGTCTTCTTTATATATCAAATATGTCTAGCAATAATGCAAGATACGGGCCCAATACATGTTGCTTCACTCCTTGAAGCAAATTTCACAAGAACAAATTTGATTGGCCTTCTTCATAGGGTCGACCTGCTCTAACCAATATATAAACTGCTCTTCACATAAATTGAAGGGATCAGAGAATGAATTTGCATCTTCTATATATAAGAGGGAGGCACCCTTTCACAAGGGGTCGGTCCTCAATGACACCATCTGTCTCTTCACAAGGGTGGCCACTACAACATCAACACTCCCTCTTAGCTAGGGAGGAATCCTTGTTAATAATATAGTTATGAAATGACATCCACCATGGCTACTCCTAGAGGGTGGAACACGATTCATCACGGTACCTAACATGATGACATTCATCATGGCTATTCCCAGAGGGTGGAACATGGTCCTTCTCTTCAAATTTCTCCCTCACAGAGAAGAGTGTATTAACAAGGGCTTGCTCCTCAAACTCCTCTCTTACAGAGAAGAATGTATTAAGCAATGGCTTGCTCCTCAAACTTCTCTCTCACAGAGAAGGATGCATTAAGCATATCTTCATGATGGTGTGGCTCCCTCTGAGCCTGATATCAACCTTTTGACCTCCTTGTCTTATGTTGCTTTTGATGAAATGTTAGACTCCCTCTGAATCTGATATCAACCATCTGACCTCCTCTTCGAAGAACCAGATCGCAAGGACAAATTGTATGGGTTCTTCTTCTTCGATGAATACTTACCGCCATCAACTCAGTCCTATGACTGCAAGCATCGAGTTCTTTCTCCCTTGAATGAAATCTCTTATGCTTCTTGGTTTGTCCTTTCTTTATCTCGAAAGATCACCTGCAAAACATGACTTATAGAACTCTGGCATGTACTTAGCAAATTCACCACTAGTAGCATAAACAAGAGCCCCTATGGTCAATATTGCTTCCTCATGGATTGTTGCACTTCTACAGGCAAATACTTGTTTATAGATGGGAATGCGAAATCTCAGAATCTCCACTAAAGTCCCCTCCGTATTCTTCTTGAATTCTTCATCACAAATTGTACTTCAAAACTCTATAGCCTAGGGAGCAACAAGCTCTTCATCACTTTTAACTGCTTTAGTTGTGATTCTGAAGATGTTCTGCATGTAAGGGGCAAGTTTCTCATAGTACATTGATTGAAACAAGATGTTCAAATGTAGCTTGTCCTGTGCGGACACCTACTGACAATGTTGATTCACAAATAACACACATAATATAATTGCATGAATTAATAACTACATATGAAATTCATGATCATTAATCAAACATGGATTACTTATCTCTTTGTTTATTAGTCTTCCTCGCAATCCAGGAATTGTACATTCCTAATTCTTTGCACTTGAAGATTTAGATCTCATTTGATGGTTGCTCTTTGACACATATACTTTTAGTTGTTGTGTTCATCTGACATAACCAGGATCTGTGAGATGTTGAGCCCATATGCCACGCACAGGACACTCATCAATATCAATGTGGCATCGATCTTCCTCAGTAATCTTCCCAACCATGTATTCAACTTAGGTAAACCTGTGACAAGGTTTCCCATAGATGATAAAGCTCTATAATTCAGGTGGCCTAGTCTTCTATGCCAAACCTCATTTGCATTTGTTGCTTCATGAATTAGGGCTAGGTTGGGCTCTGTGCACAGCTCATACAAATAGCCTTGTCTTTGACCAATGACTTTAGCTTTCTTGATGGAAGAATGTCTTGGCCAAGCCAACACCTTGTTCTCCATGAAGGTTACTCTGTATCCGTTATCTTCTAGGGCTGATATGGAGACTAGATTTCTCTTGATGCTGGGGACATATAGTACTCCTTCGAGTTGCAATGATATGCCTGTCTTCAGTTTGATGGTGCAGGAACCAATTCCTCTAATTGGATGTGAGGAATCATCTCCGATGGTTACTTTCTCATCATTATCCTCTATCATGGAGTCTAGCACTTCTCTAAACCCTGTAATGTGTTTGGATGAGCCACTGTCGATCACCCAGAAGTTAGACTTATTTGATGCATGACTTGTAAGTGCTGAGTAGAGGACATATTTCTGGGAGTCATCTTCTCTTTTAGATTTTCCTGCTCTGGCAAATGTGGCTTGTTTGGCTCTCTCTGGTCATTTTGCAACAAAATGCCCGAACTTATCGCACCTATAGCATTGAATATTTGATAGGTCTCTCTTTGAAGTGTTCTTGCCTTGATGACCCTTCCTCTTCCTAAATTGCTTCTTCTTAGTTGTCTTATTTGTGTTAGAATTTAGAACTTGAAGGTCTTCGTCTATGTTCTTTTGTTTTATTCCCATCTTGTTCAATCTTGATTCTTCTTGGAGACAATCGTCCCTTAATATTTCAAACTTAGGATACTTGGACCTTGCACTGATGCCTTGGACAAATGTGCTCCATCCAATAGGCAACCCATCTAGAGCAATGAGTGTTAACTCTTTGCTTTTGATCTCGTAATCCAGAGTAGCTAGTTCATCTCTTAGAGTTGATATCCGCATAAAGTAGGCGTTGATTGTCTCCTCCTTGTTCATGGTGATATGATTTATTTCTCGTTTTAGTGCTAGAGTTGGACTTGCATTCGAAATCTCAAATGTGCTTTCAAGTGCTTTGAACATTTTATAGGCTGTCTGATGTTTTCTTATGATGGGCATTATGTTGTTTCTCACCCCATCAACTATTATTTTGATGGCTTTTTCATTTCCTTCAATTCATGCCGTTTTGTCAGGTTCATTTTCAGGTTGGTCATTTTTAGTTTGAACAAATGAATCCACTTTGTTCTTCTTTAAGATCATGTGGATTCTGAACTTCCAAGCTGAACAAATGAATCCACTTTGTTCTCCTTTAAGATCATTTTTAGTTTGAACAAATGAATCCACTTTGTTTGCCACCTCCGAGTCTGTCTTCGAATTTGATAGCACTGGCCATTGGAGAAATGTGATGTAGTATATAACCTTGTGTCTTAAATTGCTCGCGAAATTGAATAGCCTCAAGTTCAATCAATTTGGCTCTGATACCATGTAAATGTTATTGCAATTTCCAATTTAAAGAACAAGTTATATGCAGGATGGTGTATTTAAAATTTTGATATTATATCTATGACAATAATATTGTTATCTTTCTTTTGCTGCAGGTAAGGAGGATGAACATGTATCGATTTCAATGTCATCTCCTTTCTTTTGAATGATGTATATATAGTAAGGTTGCCACGATCAAGTGGCACCTTGATCGGACATGTCTTTTAGACATGTCCGACCAAGATGTCACTTGGTCGTGACTCTTACCAACAGCAACCGATCCACTCGGTGATAACTAATTGGTGCTAGTGTAAATGATAACAAGTCTGTAAACATACCCGATAATGAATCGGTATCATTGCAAATGATAACAGATCGATAATCACACCTGATAGTGAATCGGTGTCATTGTAAATGATAGCAGATTGTTAAACACACCCGATAGTGAATTGGTGTCATTGTATGTAATGTCCCCAACTCCGCAATCTAAAGAAAACATATAAACAATGAATTTCAACAATTGATTTTTGGGTATGAATAATTTATCTAGAGTGTAATTAGCCAAATTCACTTAAGATCATTTGTTATCAATAAGTCAATTCCCATATTTAGTTCCCAATGGGATCGAGAGGACTAGCTACCATAGGATGCCCGTAGCGCTTATTAGGCCCAAGGGCGGTACACTCTCCCTTGGCCCAACTGTCAGTAGACCTTTAGTCGACTGCAGTGGGTGGCCTACCTGACAGAGGCCTAGTTCTTGCCATCCTTGTTGCCTAATTCCTCATCTATCCCACTGGGTTTGGATATGCAATTGCCTTATTCATTATTTTGGTAGTATCTTATATCATTCCTACTAGTCCTTAATTGCATAATGCTGTTTGTTCCTCAAATAGTAGTTGTAGTCTATTTATTAGTTAATTTAGCCCATGAGAATTTATTCACATTGTCATACCCCTATATATATGTATATGTATATATTATATGTTAATATATATTATTGATTTTCATTATTTAGTCTCTATACATTTGTATTCCAACCACATCTATGTATATACTATGTACTGAATTAATTAAACTACATACATTTATATATTGATGATTTTAATGAACATCTACCCTGGGTATGTAACTATATTGATTTATAAATAAACTTATTGCAGAATTGATATTGGCGGTGGAGTGCTTACCTGTGTCCCTTCTGCTCTTGATGTTCTCCTTTCCCTATCTTCTCTTTTGCGTGCCTTCTCCCCACCTCTTGCCCATGAGTTAGGCTTTTAATACCAGCGGGGGGTTGCGGCGGACCCAGCCAGGGGTCATGATTGTTGAGGGAGGAGTGAGCGGGGTGACTGTTGGAGTCACCGTTCCCTGGCCCACCCGAAACTCCTTTTTGGCGCCTTGAAGCTGGACGCACCGCATCACACATACTGTGATTGCTGGGTGCGATACCCTCGATAATCTTTAAGGTTTATCGCTTATTTAATTGGGTATCGATCAGTATAAATGTTTTGCATATTAATATGGGATTCATTTTAATATTATCGTAAGGTTATAAAATCTCATTTCTTAATAATAATGTTTATAATGCATTAAGTTTTTATATAGTTTATATTTATTTAATAACACATTATATGCATCAATAATTATATATTCAATTAACAATGCATTAAATTGTATATTTATAGTTTATATTTATTTAGTAACACATTATTAGCATCAATAATTATATATTCAATTAACAACATTTTATGGTAAAGTTAAATCAAGAGTTAATAATTAAACATCATTATTATATTAATATAAAACAAGGAGTCATTTTCGATTAAATAATGGAAGGTATAAATGTTATCTTTTATAATTACAAAAATGTGGGGTTATGACATTGTAAATGATAACAGATTGTTAAACACACCCGATAGTGAATCGGTGTCAAAGTAAATAAGCATGATAACTTAATTGCATTAGATCGATGGTTAACTTTGTTAAGCAAGTTGTCGATCTAATTCATCTGTATCAATGTCAATATTATAATCATGATCAATGTTATAATCTGATAAACATATTCAGTTCGGAAAGCATAAATCAGATAATCTAATAGCATAGATGAGTAAACCAAAACAGAATAGAGGAGATTAACGGGTAAGGAAAGTCTTATCTTGCAGAAGCTACTAATGCATTAACAGCTATCACATAGGAAGAGAAGAAGCCATGATTGATGCTATGGAACCTTGAGAGAGAATTGATTCAAAGAGGAGTTTGATAATTAGATTAAACTGTAATGAAATTGAATGAATTACAATGAATGCTTATAAAAGCATAATAATAAAAGAGGAAGATTAAATTAGCCAATGCCAAGTGTCACAATCTTAATGAATGAGACAACATAAGTTATTATTAGTCTAATCTAATAAAAGGAAAAAGCACCTAAGTGTACCTTAAGTGAATAAAGTAATTAAAGGACCTAATTAATTAAATAATTAGGTAATGTTCTAATTATTTCAACATCCCCCTTAAGATTAACTCCTCTCCAAAAGAGAGAAAAGAAACAATGAGAAATGATTATGCATCGAGGAATCAACGATACCCCCAAGGACTACATGCATCATGTATATACAATCAAGTATCCTCCCATAAGAATGAAAGAGAGAGACCACATAGCTCCCCATAATGTGCACTGTTCTAAAAAAATGGTGAGTGTTTGAAGACAAAACATAAAAAATAACATTTCTCCCCTTGGAAAGAAGATAAACCAAGTACACATGCAAGAATGCTTCTGATTTTGGATAGGAATTGGTAGGAAGTGGAATCCAAATGTATGATGATGTTTCTGAAAAACGATCGTGTTGACAAGTCCTTGGATGATGAAGATGCCAGAAACCAATCAGGTACGTGCCCAATCACAATAAAAGGTGACAAACAAGGAATTGACGGAAACTAATTTTGAACAAGCTCCAAAGACAAACACGATGTGACAATAGTTGTGCCATGACTGTCATCAACTAGGAGTGATAACCCCTCAAATGTATCATCCAAATGTGAAATGTGAGACTCCACAAATAATGAAGTAATGTCTAACAAATAGGAATCTCAATTAGGAAGACAATCGGATACCTGTTGCAATGAATCATTGGTAGTACGCAATGAATCACCAACAAAAAATCAATTATCTTGCTTAACAGGAATAAGAGTCTAAAGCAATGAAGGTATTACAACTGTCTTTGCAGGTGGAGGAATAACTTGAAATTTTGAAGTGGTATCATATGATGGACCAAATGCACTCTCAAGCAAGAGTTGAATAACATTATGTGAGACATGAGGACACCATTCATGACCATGTTGATATTCCCATAGTATTTACATCTACAACCCTCATACATGATTCACTCCTCAAGATAATCTCCAAAGTGGTGAAAAAACAAATACCCTCAATACAAATATGAATCTGATTTGTAAGTTTTCCAAGAAAGGAACCCAAAAACAAGATGTGAGATATAATTGAAATAGTAGACACTTGGTAAAGATTTTGGATAAAAGGGCCTAAGATTTGTGTAAAGGACTCAATGAGCCTTTCAATGCCACAAGAATCACAAAAAATGGAGTGCGAACGTGAAAGCTATGGCCCTCTGAGTGCAAGCAGCTAGATCCGACTTTAGACCCTTGTAGTATTCACTAGGAGCAAAATCTACAAAAAATTCCAGCACCACTAGATTGGGGATCTACCAAAAGTTTGAGCACCACTAGATTGGGAATATACCAAAAGTTTGAGCACCACTAGATTGGGCTTGGAACCACTTTTCTCACGATACAAATTTTTTGAAAATTGGATGCCATATGCAAAAGTTATGACAAAGAAAAACATGCTAAATTTAGCTAGTTGATAACCAGCAAACACGATTTGATTTTTGAAAATTTGCTCATTCAATGCAAAATTGGACAAATACTTGGATGGTATTTTGGGGTTGTAAATAAATTCTAAAAATCTTTTTTCTCAAATTTTTTTGATAAAGTTATGGCCAAATCTTGATTTCCTTTTGCTTTTATTCCCTCTTTTGTCCTTTTTAATTTTTTTTTTTAGTGCAAAACTTGACGAATTTTGGAAAATTGAGAGTGAATTAAATAGTTTTTTGTGGTTGTGAAGAATACCCATAAATTGTTTTTCTTCAAGATGTGTTGATTTTTCTCCTCAATTGTGGATCTCTCAAAAATTGCATGGGAACTTAACATATCTAGAGCTTTGATACCATGTTGAAGTTATTTGTTCAGTCTCACATGCCCATGAATCACTTGCAAGCGAAACACCTATAACATATGAAGAGAAGAAGTAATTAATGCTATGCAACCTGAGAGAGAATTGATCCAAAGAGGAATCCGATAATTAGATTAACTTGTAATGAAATTGGATGAATTACAACAAATACAATGAATGCTTATAAAAGTATAATGATAAAATCCTAGAGAAAGATTAAATTAGCCAATTCCAAGTATCACAATTATAATGAATGAGACAACGTAAGCTATTATTAGCCTAATCTAATAAAAGGAAAAAGCACCTAAGTTTAGTTTAAGTGAATAAAGTAGTTAAACTGTAATGTCCCCTTTTGGGAACACCTTATACTTTGCCTTAAATTCACAAATCTAGAATGAAATAAGGGTAGAACATAGTTAGGGATATAATCTTCATTTAAAAATAAGATGAGATAAGTCTATTTTTCTGAAACTCGCAATAAGATTGGACAACAATGTAGATATAACTCATGAAATACATCCAATTCTAGGGTTAGGATTTGTATATATAAATTACACAACCAATATCAGTAATTGCATGGACACTCAACCATAACGAGGGTTGGGTTGGAAGTCATGATGAGGTGCCCCAAGTATCCTCTACCCTAGGCCCAACAGAAAGACCTTATCCTCTGTGGCCTCGTGGTCCTTAACTGATGGCCCTTAACCATCATCATGAGGTGGCATACCTAGTGAGGGCTTTACACTGTTCTCCTCCATCACATCAACCTCTCATCTCTTATGATTGATTCATTTCAACAATTGATCCATGTGGAGATAGTAGGGAAGCTACAATAGGGTGCCTTTGTTCCTCAACCCTAGGCCCAAGGTTAGGACCTTATCCTCCTTTGCCTCATGTGGTCCTTAACCATCATCATGAGGTGGCCCTGTGGTCCTTAACCAGTGGTCCTTGGCCATCTTTACGAGGCGTTATGCCTAGTGAGGAATCTCTCACTGTTCCCCCTATTGTGCCCCTTCCTTCTATCACAGTTGCAAACAATGATAAAATATACAAATTATACATCACGATCCTCAAGCATTATTCTCATTATGAATATACATAAAATATGTTACTTATATTTTATTATATGTCATTTCAGTATTGTATTACATTGATAATATCATACTATACTAGTAATATTATATCAGATTTCATTATCCGTATTAGCTTCAGATTTTATTAGATTATATTAATCAGATTATACTAACATCATGTTATATTGTTACCTCATATTAACAGTATTATTATATTAATGCTTTTCCTCATATATTATATTAACAGTATTAATTGGCACTTACAGTATGATACTATATATATATTGTTAGCAGTCTCAATATCTCGTATTTATACCTGTAGATAATTCCCAACAATATAATTACTGCTGCCCTCTTTCTTTCATTATTTCCTTATTTTCTTATTTCATCCCTTTTGTTGTATTAGTAGTGTTAGCTTCATATAGTATCCTATTTTCTATCAGTAATAAGTTAAATTTATTAAGTCTGATTACCTTTATAATCTTATGTCAGATACGAACTTTAAAAATGATTGTTAATGATGACTGTTAGTCTCTTCTAATATACATTAATCTTTATATTAGGCAATGCATATTTCTTATTGTCATTAATGAATACTGTGTTTTAAACCATAAACAATATTTAGTAATTCCCTTACGTATTATCATAAACTTATTAGAACAATACTTTATTATTTTATTATTAATGCTCAATATTGTAAACTTAGTGTAAATATCTTAATAAGATCTTGCTCGATCTTATTGGCAGTTTCTTTTTAGAAACTTGCCTTCTTGTAATTCTTTGTAATTCTATTTATTGAGTGTTTGCCTCATTGTTAATATTACATTCAATTTTTTACCAATTACTTGCGTAATATGGTATCAGAGCCTTGGTTATTTTCGAAATAATTTTTCAATTAAAAATTGACGAATTTTTTAACATTTTTTTTTGAAAAATTTCTTTGTTTATTCGAAATTGCTACTGGTTTGTGTGGATTGGTCGAGGGTTTTTTCGCGTCATTCTTTCTGCTCATGAACAGTGACGTGATTTAAAATTGCGTTTTGTCTTCTGCAGTCTATTTCCACGATTCTGTTTTTGGCAGATCATTTTGGCTGCGGCTACTATGGTTTTCAGCTATTTTCTAGCTATTTTCTGCCCTCTCCCGTGACCCATCTCTCCTGCATTTCGCGCGACCACGCGACAAGATTTTTTTCCTGCCTGCAAATTTTTTTCAGCCATTTTTGGACGGAAATCTGCATTTTCGACTAGGGTTTTTTTTTTCCAGCCAGCGGATCTAGATTCCGACAACAGATTCTTTCTGGGTTTTTCGCAAGGATTTCTAGGTTGTCTTCGGATTTTTTTGGGTCAGTCGAATTTTTTTTCTTGAAAATTGTGCCCGTCGTACTTCATTTTTTTGAAGTCTGTACTTGCATCTGCCTCTGTTTTTGCATTGGGATTCAATTTTTTTGAATTCCGTGCCAGCACCTCTTCTCAGTTTTTTCATTTTCAATGCATTGGGAAACGTGCAAGATGGCGTCATTGACCAACTTGATGTTGGGAGGCAGTCAACGATTTAATTGGAAAAGTTATAACACCTGGAAGAGGCGCATGCTGACTATTTTTGAAAATCGCCACCTGGATAATCTTGTTTTGGGCACGGAGTCTCGTCCTCAAACACCTGGAGCTGACCAGGACAAGTTTGATGACTGCAATTGAGAAGCTGTTATGCTTCTCAAGCTCTCTGTTATAGATGACCAGCTACCTCAGATTCCTTCCGACAAGTCAACTGCAGAAATCTGGAAGCATTTGAAGGAGTTGCATGAGACATCCGATAAGAGTCAAGCCTTTTTTCTGAAGAATCAGCTGTTCTCCATTATGATGGATGAACGCATGTCCTTACAGGATTATCTTACAAATATTAAGGACATTCGAGATCAGCTCGAAGCTGTTGGTCGGCAAATGGAGGAAGAGGATATGGTAGTCATTACTCTGAAAAGTCTACCAAAACCGTATGAGCACTTTATAGAGACTCTCAACATTACTTCTACTAAGGTTGATCTGAAATTTCGAGAGTTATGCACCAAACTTCTACAGCAGGATCATTGGAAACAATAGTTTGGTAGCGGTGCTACTTCAGCCTCCTCAGAACACGCCTTTGCTGCCAAATCCTTTCACAAGGATAAAGGCAAATCCCAATCATCCCAGTCCTTTCAGCAGAAGGGCTCTTCTCAGTCTCAGGATGGTTCCAAGAAAAAGGTGCAATGCAATTACTGTCACAAATTTGGTCATATGATCAAAGATTGCCGTACCAGATTGGCTTTTGAGTAGCGGAAGCAGGGAGGGTCTCAGCCTAAAGCCAATGTTGCTAAGCACACAGAGCAGAAAGAGTTTGCCTTTTATGCCCTCATGGCTAAAAGACCTGCAGATCATGTGGTCTTCTGCCTGGTACATTGATTCTGTTGTTTCTCAGTCATCCCAGTCCTTTCAGCAGAAGGGCTCTTCTCAGTCTCAGGATGGTTCCAAGAAAAAGAAGGTGCAATGCATGTACTGTCACAAATTTGGTCATATGATCAAAGATTGCCGTACTAGATTGGCTTCGAGCAGCGAAAGCAGGGAGGGTCTCAGCCTAAAGCCAATGTTGCTGAGCACACAGAGCAGAAGGAGTCTGCCTTTTATGCCTTCATGGCTAAAAGACCTGCAGATCATGTGAAGTCTTTTGCTTGGTACATTGATTCTGGTGCTTCTCGTCATTTCACTCACAAGCGTGACTAGTTTGTTGAGTTCTCTCCCTACACTGATTCAGCTATTTTTGGAGGTGGTGAAGAGTACACTGTTGTCAGCAAGGGTAACGTTCAGATACAGTCTGGAGGGAGGAATCTCATATTCCTCAATGTGTACTATGTTCCTAGTATGGAATTTAACCTCCTTTCTGTCAGTCAGATTATGCGGCATTCTCCTTAGTTGGATGTCGTTTTCAATACACATAAGTGCTTGATTGTTGATCGTGCTTCTAGTACTACTGTAGCTGTTGGCATTGAGGATCATGGTCTATATAGACTTGTGGATACAGGCGATTCTCTTGAGCATGCCTTCGCAGCTAAATCTTCATCTATCAGCAGTCTCTGGCATCAGCGATATGGTCACCTGAACATTCATTATCTTGCACAGCTTGTTCGGGAAGACTTAGTACATGGTCTACTTGATATTCAGACTCAGAATCATCGTGTTTGTAAAGATTGCCAAGCTGGGAAGCAACACTGGACACCGTTCAAGGATGGTGACTCATGGTGAACCTCTAAGGTATTGCAGCTGGTCCATGCTGATGTATGTGGTCCTATAAATACTACTTCTGTTACTGGGTGTAGGTGTTTCTTGCTTTTTGTTGCTGATTTCAGTCGTAAAATGTGGGTGTATTTCCTTAAGAAAAAATCAGATGTGTTTACTGTATTTCAGAAATTTAAGGCATTAGTAGAAAAAGAGTTTAGTTCTTCTATTATTACTCTTAGGTCTGATAATGGGGGGGAGTTTTGTTCTTCTGCTTTCTCTACTTTCTATGATACACATGGCATAAAACGTCAGTTAACCACACCATACACCCCTCAGCAAAACGACATTGTATAACGTTGTAACCGCACCATTACAGAAATGGCTACATCTATGATGGAACATAGAAACGTTCCTAAGGAATATTGGGCAGAAGTAGTGTTCACAACTGTCTATCTTCTTAATAGGTCACCCACTCAGGCTGTTAAAAATAAGACTCCAAAGGAAGCATGGTCTGGTCGCAAACCTAGGATCAGCCATTTGAAAGTTTTTGGCTCTTTAGCTTATGTGTGGATTCCTGATCGTCTTATCTTCCATTTTACGACTGAAGGTAAGACGATCAGAGTCTACATCAATCAGTTGGTAAGCCTTATGGTTGTCATTGTACCCTGTAAACATGAGCATTCTTGGGTCTCCGTGTTCTTTAAAAACCTCGGAAATTTAGAGGTTGTTGCCTCTGTTAAATAAGGTTGGTGCCTTTGTAAGGTTTTGTAAGTTGAGGTTGGTGCCTCTGGTTTTTGTAGAGTTGGAGCTCTTATTTGTGTACGGGTTGGTGCCTTTGGTTAAAATAAAAGCTTTAATACCGCGGTTTTTTACTCGAGAGGGTTTTCCACGAAATAAATCCTGTGTTATGTTTTAAGTTTGTTTTCTTTATCTTTTATCTGATCGTGTCTTCGAAAATACTGATTCACTCCCCCCTCTGAGTATTTTTGGTTTTGTTTTCACTCTAATTGGGTCTCGACAGGTTGCTAGTTTGTCTTTATTTGATCAAAACTGGAGCACACACTCCATCCACTCAATAAAGTGCAATTGATTGAAATCAAAAAAGGCAAAAGGACTTAGTGTGTGTGCATTCCAACATGTTCCTTCTTTTGCATAAGCAAAATGACTATAGGGAAGGGGAAATGAAGCTATGGGATAGAGAGCCAAAGTATATTGACTTGGATGCTTCCACTTCTTAACATTGTTAATTTTTGGAGGAATTAGGTAGCCAACAACATAATTTTAATATAGGTGCTACTTGTGATTTGTTTAGTCTTCCTAAATTTAATGTTGATGATGATGATCTTTTTGAAGACCCATATAATGCTGATTGCCAATTCTATTTTTTTAATAGTGAACAGTGAATATTTATCATGATGTTGGAGTATTTTTAATTTTAGTGGTGCATTTGTTTATTATATAATGCTATGTGGTTTTCTAAACTTAATTCTTGTTTTTAAGGCTGCAAACATATATATATTGATGACTTTTATATTTTTTTTGAATGGATGATCCATAACAAGCTGATCCCTCCCCTCCCCCTGGCCATATCCACATACGTGGACCCATGTACCTGAAGTCAAACTGGTAACTTAGGTATTTTCTATGCATGCAAATTTTCCTTCCTTGTTGTTCACATACATGCTTTTCTTTTGCATGTAGGTTTTATTGTTCTCTTTGAGGTTCGTGTTATTCCTTCTTGGTCATATGTACTAGTTTCTTGACTTGTGTTGGTGATCCTTTGTTCTTTTGTATTTCTTTTCTTTTGTTCATCCTCTTTATGGAGCCTTTCTAGGTTTCTCATCCAAGAACTTTCAATTGGAAACTGCTGTTCTCTAGAGTCCCATTGATCTAATTTGGTCATCGGGTAATTTTTTTTTCTCATCCAAGAACTTTCAATTGGAAACTACTGTTCTCTAGAGTCCCATTGATCTAATTTGGTCATCGGGTAATTTTTTTCTTTCTTCTTCTCTACATGCGAGCCTTGGAGAAAATCTACATTTTGAACATCCGATGAAGACAAATATGAAACTCAAATAGTATAACTGTTGTCACCATAACAGATAGGGTGGCAGCTTCATCATAAACACCCAATAAGGACAAATACGGTAATGATTCACATTTCTTGTGTTAGCTTATAGTTAAGGCGTCTGTTTCCTTCCCTGTTCCCCACTTTAAACCTAACAAAGTTTTTTACTCAAACCAATAACATCATTAAGTTGGGATTAAGAACCTTAGATCAACTCAATCCTGGTTTTCTTTTGAATTTTGTTTTCTCCCTGCTTATAGTTGTATTTTGGCAATTGATTTCCTTTCCTTGCTTCAGACTCATATACTTGAAAGTCTAATTTATGTTCTTATTCATCCTTGGTGATATCTGCCACGGTCACCTCTTCTCCTTTGGTGACTTGGAGGCTATTATTCTCCATATCTTCCTAATTGTTATGCTCTGAAACATTCTTGAGTATTTGACCTTGATTGTATACTTTTAGCAGAGTACTGTTGGGGCTTGCATCCTTATATGATTCATGTTGATTTTCATGGACAAACTCCTCTAGAGCCACAAAGAAATTTCTTTGTTGTTGACCTGACTTTAATAGTGTCTTCCTTTTTCCTTGTGGGCTTCGTAGTGAATTTCTTCTTTGGCTTTTGAAAAGTTCTTTGATTTTGCTATTTTACATGAGCTAGGATTTGAATCAATCTTTTGTTTGAGGGGCAAATGATATTCTGTAACAAGATGACTTATTCACCACATAGCCTTAAACAAAATAGAATATATTCATAATCTTTTCCTAGAGCCATTCCAAACCTTTAAAATGGAGTTTGATGTCCTTTGGAAGACGTCTATAGATATGCCATCTTCAATATCATGGCATGCTTAGCAAAGCCACAAGCAGCAGTCACCTTAGAATCATAGAAAAGCTGTCAAAATAAGATTTCCAATCCTTTCAAATATATATTTGCTCCAGAATCATATCCTCCTAATTTTGTAGGCCCAAGGACATGGTAGATTCTCATATTCGTTTTGGGTTTTCTAATTCTTCTTGGTCTACAGTTATAGATCATCAAGATTTTGTCCAAAAGTATCCACATATCTTACCTTGAGTAGCTAAAATTTGATATGATCCATTTTTCTTGATTGAACAATATGGGAATCTCTTCCAATGCTTCCTAACAGACATTTCAAACCTATAATCTGCATGAACCTTTTGCTTGTCCGTCACCTCAATCACTGATGCCATGAACTTGTTTGAAGAGGATTCAAGGGTTTGATGAAATAAAAGCAGCCTGAGGGAACTGAGTGTCTGCTCCTTCACCATTTGACATGCTGAATCACAAATAGAGATGATCCACATATTCTACAGATCGAGATACCATACATTCTTGAATTTAACCTAGATGCCTCAGCAGTACATTCCTGCATGATATACAGTTCATTAACTAAAGTTTTCATTTATGTTTTTTTACTTCATATTCTACAGTTTTCTATTTCTCTGTTTCCAATTTTATACAACAAATTATAATATTTAATTTGGCGAAGTGCAGAAATCACAGATCACAAACTATGAAAATGGTTGTTTATAAAAAGGTATATCCTTCGTAAAATTTCTAACCCTGAGATGTAGTTTTTCTGGTCTTATTGAATGGTGAACAACCTTGTTTTTTTGACTTGCTTTCTTTGAAGTTTTTGACAAGATTAAGCAAATTCAGCAAGCCACCTTGTGTAATGTTGACGTTGGGCACTTTAGTAATTTAATACTTTATTCCTTGGCTAGTAGAGTGTTTACATTATCACAGTCCACCCAATATCTAACAAAAGACTAGTTTTATATTAATACGACTTTGGGTGTCATGAATATCTCAATCTGAGAGTCATCATATGTATGTTGACACTTTGATTTGTCTATTTCATATATATGAATGAGATTTTCAACCATATGAGCTGTTGCTTTGTTCTGTCATATTTTACATATTTCTATCTTTTAAACACAACATCTAGCAGTTCTTCTTTAGTATTCTCTTCTAACCATCTCGTTTGTACAGGCACTCACTTATCATTCCAAAAATTCATTTTTCATCTTTAGAGGTTACTCCTTCAGCAGTAAGTTTCTTTTCCTTTTGTTCATTTTCATTCTGAATTTATTACACAATTGGGTATATTTATTTCCATGTTTATAGCCAAAAGTAATCAATTGAACATCCATGGGTAGCTTTGAAAGAAGATGTGTATCTATGAGGCAATATATATAAATGAACATGTAGAACTAGAGAATGTCAAGTATATTGTAGAGTGTGAAAAAAATTAAATTAATCCCTAGGAACGACCTTAAACCATCAACAGAAGTAGTAGCCTTGTAAAATAAAATGTTATAGGGAAGGGTACATGACAGCACAAATATTAACTTATGTGTGTATGTGTGTTTTAAGGCTGGGCATGGGGTGGTGTTGATGTGTCTTTTGTACATGACCAAACACAAAATAAAATACCCAGAGGTATCTTATCCTCTCTTGAATAAAGCTCCTCGAATGCTGAAGATTTCGCAAAAGGATCAATCGGAGCAACTCCAAGGTTTTGTTATGTAGGTTCTCTACTCGTGGATAAGCACTAATGGTCATTGTGTTTGCTGTTTTACAAGGGGCCTTACGTACTTTAAGAAAGCTTGTTCTTGCAAGTACTTTTCAATGAGGAAACTAAATTCTCCTAATATTAACTGATGTTTCAAAAAAAGGGGGAAAAGATAAGGGGTTTAAGAAGGCGATGTTGAACTAAGCCTAGGAATGACTAAATGAGGAGCGGTCTTGATAAAACTCTACCAATTTCAGTACTACCAAAAGATTACAACTCTACTGGAATTGATGCGATCCTCTAAGGGGATTCAATGATTTTCGAATCATCAATGGAATAGATACTATCAATATTTCCAACAATGATTGAACTCTTAAACAATCTTAATATCTCCAGTTGACCACACAATGCGTGCTTACAATCAGTAAGGAGCTAGTGGTTTGGACTATGAGTTTTATCAAAGGTCAAACACAACATTCGTCCTTCAATCTAATTCTAAAATTTAAGTACTATCTCTACTAAGAGTGATTCAAGAAGATAAACAACCATGAAAATAGCCACAAGGATTGCAATAAAACACCATAACTTCAATATTTCATTGATCTCATAGCAAAATAAAACAACAATTGTTCAACTTTCTCTCTTCACTACTTCTTTCTTTGCTGCTAACAATCTTAATCTTTTTTTCTCTTTTTTCTCTCTCTCTCTCCAAAATGAAATGAGTGAGGGCTTTATATAGCACTCTCAATTACAATGAATGGCCTGGATCTAAAGAAGATCAAAGGCTGAGATCTTGACACCTAAACCCTAATTAGGGTTTGTTACAGAAATATCCCTATTTAGATAAACATTATCAATCCATAGCCAATAGAAATTGTCACAAATAACGAGGAAACATAGCCCAATAGGAATAGAGTTGCCACATCATTTCACAACAACTTCTCATCTAGAATTTTGTTCCCTTTTCTACGTTCCTTTTTGGCATATTCAATGAATCTGGATGTAATCCCTTCAATTTCTGCAATGGGAATCTCATGAAAGTTCTTCACTCGCTCCTCCAAGCGCAGGACCTGGTCATAAGCTACAAGAAGGGTCATCTCCCACCCATGCTCTAGTTCTTTTGTTTTCTCGATCAGGAACATAGTAGCATACATCTGATCTCGTTGCTTGTCTGTGATCATGTTCTCTTCTTTGCAAAAAATAACCTTGATCCTATCTTCCAATTCTTGGAGATCCACGTCTGTTTCAATCTCTATCCTTCTATCAAGGATTGTACATAATACATCAAACACCTTGTCTTGAATAGGGTGGATAGTGCTTTCAACTCGGCTGCATCTGCTATTAATGTCTTCGAAAAGAACTTCCTTCATTTGGAGCAAAGTTGACCATTGCAGAAGGTTATGGGTTTTTCCATCCATTATCTTCTCTTGTGCTAAAATCTGCCTTGGCGTCCTTCTTATCACTTGTAAGACCGGGATGACAATGTCTCTAGTGTGAGTGAATGCATCCATAGTTATCAATAGATTATGAATGATCTCAAGGACTTGGATAGCCCTGTGGACTGTCTTCATCATTCTTGTTACAAATTCAATGGCTACCTTGTAAGATTCATCAATCCATGAACTCATGAATTGGGCTAAGTTTTTCATCTTTTCTACCTCATTTATTGATTCAGGAGGAAGTGCATGCAAAGGTGATACTGCTGGATCCTGTCGCCTTAATGGTTGATTAAGGTGGTTAAAATAATTCCTCCAAGCGCTAACCTCCCTTTCTAGTTTCTTCCTTGAGTTTATCATTAAGTGCTCTCACTGAATCAGTTGCTTCTTCCATGGCCTGTTCAGAGGTAAGTGGACCAAGATCAAATGTCTCTAAATCATATTCTTCTACCATAATCACATCCTCATACTTGTCCATTGCTGGTGTAGCTACCTGTATCTTTCTGGATCCTGCATCATCTCTAATTACCTTTGACATTTTTGTAGTCTTCTTCTTTTCGATTTCTTCTTGGGAGTTTCCTAGAAGACTTTCCAAATTGAATACTTGTTCTTCCTTCTCAACTACAACTACCCTCGTTAGTCTTTCTTTCAGCCAATCTGGAATGGAAGACTTTCTTTCCTTTACTTGTATTTCTTTAGGCAGAGGTCTTTCGTCTTTGAAAGGAGATGTTGCTTCATCCTCATTGTTTTCTTCTTGTTGCTCATTAGCACCAACTTGGAGAGGAAGAGATTGACTTGATGAGTGCTGAGGTGTTCGTCCTTTGCCTTGTTTATCATTCTGCACTGTGGATTCCATAGACTCATCTACTTCATACACCTTCTCTCTTTGATCCTCTCCTTGACTTATCTCCTTTCCATGTCTAGAAGAAGTAATCGATGGATGATCGGGATTCACCTTTTGTTTCTTCTTGGATGGTTCTTTCTTCTCAGGTCCCTCCTTTCTCTTCGACCCCTTGGAATGAGAAGTATTCTCACTCACACTTTCTTCTCCTTCGTCTGTTCTTGTTTCTAAGGTGAATGCCATGTCTATATTCTGCTCCTTCAATTTTTGATGCTGTACGTCCACCCATCTGCGAGTGCAATTTAAAACTGGGTCCATCAATGCTCTCAGGTCTGCAACTTCTTGTTCATTCCAATCTATCTTCACTTCTTTGTCTTCCTTCTCATAAGATGATTGGAGATATCTACCACTGTCCTGGGCTTGATTGGCTACTCTATAAACTTTACATTTCCTGATAAGCTCCAAAAGTAATCTAGAATGCATCTTTCTCTTTACTTCCACATCATCCTGAACATTCATCCTGAAGTCTTCTACACTTTTTCACTATTATCTACAGGTCATTGCCTCTACACATTGATATAGTGCTAAAGGCAATCATTTGATACTCTTGTAGACACAATCCACTGTCCTTAACAATGATAAACATGATTCATGTATTGTTATAAATTTGATACCATTAGAGATTGAGAATGGAATATGCAAGGGTTTATGATTCATATTAGACCTTCCATTTTCTTTCTAGCATAGCAACCTGGTGTGTTTATTCCAAAGAAATGAGACTCGGACTTGGCTTGGACTCGGTGAGGCTGACTCGACTTGGGACTTGGACTCGGGAGTTAAAACTCAGCTCAGACTAGGCAAAATGAAAAACTCAAGAAATTTAGAGATTTTTAAAGATTTAAAACTTGTTTCATGCACGCTTTATTAAATACACGTTAAAGACACAATAACATCATCAAATAGAAGCTAATTTGATTACATACACAAGTATACTTCAATCACATAAGCATAAACACAAATTGTAGCTAAAGGAAGTAACAAACATAGATATATAAATATTGTCAAACTTATACAATATTACATAACTCATGGAATAAAAAATCCATGTCATCATATGATCAAATGAGACGCAAACTCTTCCTTTCCAACTCTTGATGCACCAAATGAAAGTATATGTTGTTATATGGAATTGGAGCATAACCAGACTTAGAGGTTAAAATTTCCCTACTTTTATCGACACAATTTCCCCCTTGATTTTATGACGGGGGTTTGGGGGCATCGGGTGTGTTTCTTTTGTTTCTCCTCACAACTCACCTTTCTCCTCCTATTTTGCGAAATGAATGAAATGAAGTTCACTTTTAGTCTCAAAGCATAATATAAACCAAAAATCATCAATTCAAAACATATTAGTTGTGTTTTTTAATCTTAAAGTTACATGTTGCCGGCTGACTTTTGGGAGTGGAGACTAGCCATACTTGGTGATTTCGGGCGATTTTTTGACCCAGACTCGTTCAAGTCCAAGTCCGAGCCCACTGGACTCGGCGAACATGATTCGACTCGGAAATCACTCAAACTCGGTGATTTTGGGCGATTCTCGTTTCTCTGGTTTATTCGCTATTCTACTTGCAGCATATTCGAAAGATGTATCTTTATTACCAGTAATAGATGTCCAATCAATACTTAACACCAGAGAGAGAGATGTCCTGACATATAAATAATGTACTGAATTGGAAGGCACCAACCTTGGTAACTGCCAACTACCAATGCACATGTGGTTGGGAACTAATAATCTCAATTACAAAACAGAACAATTATTTATTTATCTGTAATGTCTGTCTAAATTCTGAAACCAAATAAGCAAAAGGAACCTTGTATGGTCCAGGCGTGGCAGGCCTAGAACACTTTCATTTTAGTCAGTAGCAAGAAATGGATCACAATCAAGGAAGGGAATTAACTGGTCAATTCTAGGCATGGATCATCTCACACATAACCGCTGTCAAAGAAGACACTACAGATTGCATGAACGAGTAAATAGCCTTCTACATAATTGTTGTCAAGGAGGTAATATAGATTGATCCCCGAACAAGAGATTATCTTCTACCTTATCACTGTTCAAGAAGGAGAATTTCGATCTGCATTAGTTAGTTAACTAATAACAAATTAAGTCATAATGTAGAGGCACGAATCAGTTAATCATTGCAAAGGATGTGGAAGTGAGACAGAAGTTCTCACATCATGCCTTATTGTGGAGTATTTAAAGGTAATCACAAGTTCTTCCAAAAGAATGATGACAGTGGAGGAGGAAAACTGTAGTTCCAGGAATACAGAGACAGAACTGGAAGACCTTGACTTAGGATGGAAGATTGCCATAAAGGTGATGACTGCAAGGAAAATTCTGGAAAGATGTTAAAGAAAGCGAGAGTGTCTGTGAATGCAAAGCTTGCAGCTGATTGAATTCAGCTGCAAGACAAGGATATGATTATCAAACACAAGAATTCAGTACAAATATGGAGATGTTAAAGTATGTACCTTGGCTATTAATTTTTCAATATAATTTTGCAAATATTATCAAAGACTTATTTAAATATTATCAAAGCTGGAGTTATATGAAAGCATGAAAATGTGGGGATAAAGGATAAACAATTTCTAAGGATTAGATGGCTTAAATTCTAATTGATTTTTTCTTCAAAAGATCATAATTTATAGGGACGCTTTAATGGGCTTGCCACGACCTTAAAGGGCTTCACCGTGAAGTTTGCATAAACAATAGTAGATTGTGCCCAACATAGTACCTGCAACGAGATTTTACAATATGAATGCACACTATGCAAAATAGTGTATGTTTAAATGTATAAAGAGGATGGAATGATATTCAAATTTAGAGTGAGGGTTTATGTGTCCACTCACATAGTCTAAATGAAGTAATTTACTTAAGGTTGATGTTGAATTCAGAACACCGATACAAACTAGCTGCAAAATCACAACAGAAATATGGTTCACTTTATATATATCAATCTTGCTTGATTGGTCTGCAGAATATAACATTTGGGACTTAGTGCCATTTTCAGTATTTTATATTTATTTTTATTTTTATTTTTTGTCTTTGACTGGAAGGGATTTGGTTTCACGTGGTTTATCTTTTCTTTATATCATACTTGTCTTGAGTTTCTTACAATGTCTTTGATCTCAAACAGTTTAATGTGATTCAAGAATGTGTAGACAACAAATATTGGGAGTGAATTTATAGACCTATGTATTTGGTACGTTTCTGATATGTGATAAGATGCAGTTTGAGATTAGGATGCCCTTGACGGCTTATGAATGATTACCATTTAAGACATTGAAGATGAATTTATCATTTATGTATGGAATATATTCTGAATTCAGGTAGCAGCGGCCATGTGTGCCATCGTACCTGTTTTAGGCAATGCTATAATGAAAGCTACATGCGCTGGTGAGGACTATTTACACTTTTGTTCTCCTTCAATTTGATTATAAAAATTATGAGTTCTTTTTTATCATAGGAGGAAAATGTTGCATCACTATACAACTTGCGACAACACTGAACTTTAGCAAAAGAACATGAACATGCTGACCCTCTTAATACATATACTGTTAAGCTACATTATTAATTTCCCTTAAGATTTTAGTATGTATGCATTGATTGTTTAATCAACATTCCTATACTATTGTCACAACACATTTTTCTATCGTTTGGAAACTGCATTTACTAGAATAAAAAGAAAAGAAACCTCTAAGTTTTGCTAGTAACCTTTTTCTTTCAGTAAAGATAGTCTCTATCAACAAGGTATCATTGTAGTCGTGGCTAGGAAAAGGTTTAAAGTCACAAAGGTTGCTAGTTGTCGATTTTTTCTATTGAAAAGCTTTATTTTTAGTCATAGTGGCATTTGCGATCACATTGCAAACATCTAAGTGATTTTTTTGAAGATTATGCTATCATTTGCAAAGGGCACTAGTCATAATATACAATTACATGGAGTTTAAAGGCTATAGGAGTACCCTTTTAGAAAATCGTGATATGTGTAGAAGTTGCAACTGCTTTGAATGATGTTAGAAAGTCTCATGAGATTGCACTTGTAGAGAATATTATGACAACAAGAAGGTTAGAGCTAGAGCAAAACTCATAGAACTTCCCAAAAATTCACAAGACAATACTTCATTGAGGGTTTTGTTGTGTTACAAACATGCACGCCCCATTGCAAATGGGAACCCCCTCTTTGTTCCTTGTTTGTATAGTTGTTTTCTTAGTTTTGTTTAGCTTGGTAGTAAATTTTGTCTCCTAGCTCTGATAAGGAAAGTGATGTCTTGTCAATCAAGATGGAATGTATTGTTGAATCCATGGAGTCATTGTAAGAGTTTGTCCTTGGAAAGGTATGTTCAAGCCTAGAATGGGCGAGTCAAGTTAGGAATTCCTAGGTAGAGATTAGGAGTGATGATTTTCCAAGGATTGTTTCTAAAGAAAAAAAAATCCATGTTTACAATATGGAAATATAAAATTGGAATGTGGAAATCCTTGTCTAAATAGCAAAGTCTAGGACAACCTTCAAAGATGAGAAATGGGGTGAGATTATGGAAATTCAATTGATAGAGAATGGAATTAGAAAAGTTGTCAAAAGCGCAAAATGTTGTCAAAATTGTTGAAGAAAATTTGTCAATGTCGTCAAGGAAAATTGTAAAGAAAATGAAATTTGAAAAGTGCTAAGTATGGAAAAAATGAGGAATGTGATACTTAGATAAGGAAAATTCCTTGTCAAGGTCAGATTTTCCAACCTTGGTAGGAGAGGAAAATAAAGGAAATTTTGTAAATAAATTCTGACAAGGTTGTAATTTCCATGGAAAATCATTGGTCTAGTATGGAATTCCAAGTTTAAAAGAAAATTCGTTAAGGAATTTGTGAAAATTGTCAATGGGATCCAAGGAAAATGAAGAAATTTTACCTTAATGGCATGGAAACTCCTCCAAGTCACAAGTTAGCAAAATTCCTTGTCCAAGTCGTAGATGCTTCACAATTTTTCTCCAACGCAGGAATATGTTGGAAAATTCTTGACAAATCCTTCTGCAACATGGAAAAAGTTAACAATTTCACTTCCAAGTCGTGGAATGCAAGAGATTTCCTTTCCATCACATGGAAATGCAACAAAATCCACCTCTTAGTTGAAATAGCGCTCAAGAAATTTCCTTTTAATCACAAGGAAATATTGCAAATATCCTTGCTTAAGATGGAAATGCGCTCCTTTATCCTTGCACACATGCAAAACCCACTAGAGGAGGTGTTAAGGTAACAGGGTCAGCTGCCTTAGGGCAAATTAAAATTAAAATGCAAATGTTGTTTTTACCTAGGTCGGCCTTGTAAGAGGAAAGTACAATTCAAACATGAAATGCGTATATATGGGAGAAGAAATCATCTCATTTCTACATCAAATTAAATTGAATTCAAAGCAGATTGGGAGTAGACTTGTTGATGGTGTTTTTACGCACTATGCAACATATAATAAAATACTAAGTATTCTATCCTCTCTTGAAAAAAAGACTTCCAAATGCTATAAGCTATGTGATCAAGTGGGACGACTCCAAGGTTCTCGAATGTCAGGTCTTGATGATGTGATATTGCTGGGATCACAAGGTGGACTTACATTGAATGCTTGAATGCTCGAATGATGTCGGAACATGGAAATTCACTTGATTTGAAAAAGAGGAAAAAGGATAAGGGTTGAGAAAGACTAATCTAACTCTAGGAATGTAAGAGCAATGGACAATCTTTGATGAAATTCAACTAAGTCTTGCTTCAACATGCAACAAACATCTCCACAAGCCTAGTGCAATCTCCTAATGGATGTCAGTTTGGCGACTACCCAGATAGTTGCATGTTGATTCTGAGTGTTGCATGTTTGTGGGTTTTTTTGCATGTCACTGGGAATGAGTAATGCAACATAGTATCTTGTCAACTTTTGGGTACAAATTCAGTTTGAAATCAGTTGTTTCAGCCACATACAACAAGTTTATATAAGGTCACAACAATGGGTAAAATTATAGATGGAAGATTGCTACCTACTTTCCTTCCAAAATTAGCATCATATACAACAGGTGTAAAAAAGGTTACAACAATGGATAAAGGCGATACAAGTTCATCAAGGAAGGATAGAAAGGATAGTATAAGTCCACAAAGAAATGATTGACATATGGACGAACTTATGAATGGTATGAATGACTTCTTTCAAGCATTTCAAAAATATCAATTCGATATGTTATTATTGTTAGAGAAATTGCTTTTGGAGGAAGAAGTTGAGAACATGGATAAGAGACATACCAATGATAAGCACATTGAAGCCACTAATGTGCTGACATGGAGTTTGTGGAGCTTGTTAGGCCCTCCAAGTGTCTCCATCTAAAAATGAAGTCCAATGCTGCTTTCTCGCCTGACAATATTTGCAAACTCCATGATTTTGAGTCTGAATCTCAGGTAACCTGGCAACTAGACCGCCTCGAACTAACTGAGAGAGATAGTGAATATTTAGGTGTCCATATTAGTGATGCCAAAGATTGTTGATTGAAGTACTCCTGGTTGCCAAGGTGTGCTCTTGAGAATCACCAAAATCAACAAGTCTAGAAAGACCATGATCCTCAATGCCAACAACTGTAGTGTGAGTCTCCCTATCAACAATGTTGTACTTGTGCAGACCAAAGACGACATCCAGTTGTGGAGAATGATGCATAATCTGATTGACTGATAGTAGATTGAGCTCCATACCTAGTACAAAGTATACATTGAGAAATATCAAATCTCTTCCACTAGATGAAATTTGAACATTGCCCTTTCCGACAACAGTATACTCTTCGCCTCCTCCAAAGATCACTGAATCAGTGAAAGGTGTGTACTTTGTAAATCAATCTTGGCGATTTGTGAAATGCCGAGAAGCGCTAGAGTTAATGTACTAGGTTGATGGTTTCACATCATCAGATGGGCATTGGGCCATGAATGCATAGAAGGAAGATTACTTCTGGTCAAAATGTGTTGCTGAATGGGCCTTCTGCTTAGAATCTCCCTGTTTAGATTGCGTGGATGCCAACAATTTCTTGCAATCTTTTAGCAAATGGCCAAACTAGTGATATTAGTTACACTAGATACTTCTCTTCTTTGAAGACTGCTGAGGTTGACCTTGTCCTTTTTGTTGGATAGATAGAGCTTTACCCTTGTTCTTATTTGAAGCTTTGGCTGTGAAGGCCTGCTGAGTGGACGAACTAGTGCTGCTTCCAAACTATTGCTTTCATCTATCTTGTTGCAAAGATTAGGAAACTTTAAATCAACACTAGGAGAAGAGATATTGAGCATATCAATGAAATGCTCGTAGGATCGGGATAGGCTTTTTAGCATGATCACTACCATATCCTCCATGGTTCGGCCAATAACCTACAACTAGTCACAAATGTCCTTGATCTTCGAAGATTTTCTTGGAGAGATGTCTTCTTATCCATCATGATAGAAAACAACATATTCTTTAGAAAGAAAGCTCGGCTCTTGTTGGATGTTTCATGAAGTTCCTTCAAGAGATCCCAGATCTCTTTAGCTATTTTCTTGGACGACACTTGAGGGAGTCGATCATCTGTTATGGACAACTTGATGAGCATGACAACTTCCCAATTTCATTCATCATGTTTGTCTTGGTTTGTACCTGCCGCTACAAGACGAGTAGCCGTGCCCTGAATAATCTGATCAAGACAACGATACTTAAAAATGGTCAGTATGCATTGTTTTCAGGTGCTGTAGTTGTGGTCGTTGAACTTCTGAATCTCTGATTGTGCTCAAACATGATTGTAATTTCCCCTACTAGGAGGCTGCCAAATCCTGTAACTTAATAATAGTTCTGATCTGATCTGATTGATGGTGATGTCACTAGATGCTTTTGATTCCTTCCCTTTATATCTCTCAATGTGAGAAAGAGGTCACACCCTTTCACCATTAGCACCCTTTGAAAGAGTGCAACTCTTCATTATTGCTGCCCTTTGAAAGGGACACAACCTTCCACAATTAGATCTGCACCTCTTATTTAAATCAGATCTGCACTTCTCATTTCCAAATTCTCCCCTTCTCAAAATGAGGTTCTCTTCTCCCTTTTATGTCCCATGTATGAGGGATTCATAACTTTTCCTTCCATGTCTTTTGACCATTCATTAACTCAATTAAATTTTAATTATATTATTTTCTATTTTAAAATAAATTTTATTTTTTATTCTTTTCTATTTTAATATTATTATTATTAAATTCTATTCCAAAGTGGGGACATTACAATGATGTTGGTCAAAGATGCCATCATGGAAATTGAGCTTGAACAAGTCAACTTTGTGAAGGCATAGAAGACATAGAGGCTGTTGATCAAACGACATAAATTCCAAGGTAGAAAAACACGTTGAAAACCTTGACATAGATTTCAAGGCACGAATCCCAATGCACAAATTGCAAGATTTGCTAAAAAACTCAAATTTTTCTGCAAACTCTAGGTCGCAAAAAAAAAATCAGCAAAAAACTGGCATAGATCCCGAGGTAAATAACGTCAAAAAAATAGAGCAAAGACAATAAACAATGTTTGTAAAAAAAATCATAAAAAAATTGCAGAAGATTTTTTTTCAGATTTGCTAGAAAAACCCAGAAATATAAATTTTTGAGTGCCAAAAAAAACAGAAACTCATGATTTTCCTGTGCAAAATCGTGGAAACACACAGGCCATCACACAAACCCTAGCAAATCCACGATTTTTTTGAAAATCGCGAAAACAGACAGTGTTGCAGTGAGTTGATCAGATGCAAAAAAAACACGGGTCAGAAAAACACGAAAATTGTGTTGCCTGCGAACCCTAGAAAAAACTCCAGAAAATTGCAGATAGATTGCTGAAAATAGGTTGCGAAATAGAACAAGTCGTGCATAAAAAATGGTCCAAAAAAGAAAAACGCGTTGCAGAAATCTGAAAGACGCAGCCACGAAATTCCACCCAGAAACCCTCTTGCAAACCATATGCAAAAAATGCGTTGCAAAGGCCAAAAAAATCGTGATTTCCAGAAAATGCATTTTTCCTTGGAAAAGTGTGCGCTAAAAATCCATGAAATCTTAGCGGAAAAAAAATCAATGCACAAACCCTATCCAGCAAAACACCATCTGCAGAAATATTTTCAGAAAACCCACAATTTGAAAAATAGTCACCCAGAAAAAAACTCTTAAAAAAACTCTTCGAAATTTTTCACTAAAAAAATTCCTTTCAAAAATTTTGTAGAATAACAAAAATTTCAATTTATTTATTTATTTCCATACTTTGATACCACGAAAAATAATCGAATACTTTATTAATGAATATACAATGTATATATAGAGAATTACAAGATGGTTTTCTAAAATGAACAAACTAGCTAGAAAGCTAAATACACTTAGAAAGCTAAAAAATTAACTATGCCTTCTAATAAAAGAAGCAATAGTTAAACTAAATAAATTAAAAAACTAAATGAACTAAATGACCATTAATAGAATAACTGAAGATAACTGACTAAAATATAATTAAATATTCTAATACTAAACATTGGCAAACCTAAGACCTTGCTTTCAAAGTTACAAAACAAAGTATCATACATATGAAGAATTCCACTTTTTGCCCTTTATATGCTTAGAAAGAGAAAAGTTATTTTTGATGAGCACCTTCCAAGGCTCATCACCTTTAGATGCCCTTACGACCCATTTAACAGCCAAAGAACACCTTGGACCCCAAGGTCTTTAAGCCTCATACCACTACTGCTTTTAGAAAGACAACACCAATTACAGTTATTTGCATATCTTTTCCCCTTACCAACCCCTCAAACCAAAGAAAATCCCTATGAATTTTTTGCAATTTATTAAAGTGATAGTTAGCAAACAACCAACTAGAAGAGAAATACATAGCATGAGAAGCCAGCACCTTCTAAATCACCTGAATTCTACCTGCCATAGAAAGGAGGTGCCTGCCACTTATGATGTTTCTTCTCAATTTTAAAAAACAACCATTTGCACATGTTAGCCAAGATAGCAAAGGGGATACCCAAATATCTTAGAATCTTATGAGGGCCCAACCATTGCCACGGTTGTTCTCTAAGCCAAATTAGAGGACCGGGGTCCCAATTGAGAATTGAAGACTTTGACTTGATATCTTATCACTAGAAGCCAAACAAAATATATCCAAATGGTTAAAAACATTATCAAAGTTTTGTTTTCTCATCAAAACAAATAAGGTTGTATCATCAGCAAATTGGGCATTCAACAACTGGTCATTATTTGGGAGTCTAATACCTTGAATAGGGGGATTGATTAAGCTACTTCTAAGCAGATAATCAAGAGCATCTGCAGCTAAGACAAAGAAGGCAAGGGCTAAAGGACATTGTTGCTTGATTGACATTTGGATCGAGATGGGATCACTAAGGTCAGTTTTGGAACAGTATATTTATCCATCTATAAAATGTAGGAGGGAAACCAAGAGCTTTTAGCACATCAATCACAAAGGACCATTCTATTCTGTCGTAAGCGTTTTCAAAAGTTTGAAAAAAAAATTCTAGATAAAAAGTGTGCCAAATTTTCCTAAATTTTGTTGGAAGTGCAAAATATCTACTTTGGGCCATTGATGGGGTCGTCGTAATCATCATCATTTAATTTATCAATCCAGGGCAGTTTCCATGGCTATATGCAAAAAAGAAGAGAGAAAACTTGCATAACAATCTCTTCTACAACACATGCATAAATCAAAACTACTATAAAGCACACCTGCAGGAAAGGAAATGGCTAGTCTAACTCACACTTGCAGGAATGGACTAGGCTAATCTAATTCACACTTGCTGGAAATAAAATGCTTGCTGAAATCAAATTTACTCTAGAAAATTTTGGAAATACAACTCTGGAAATCAAACTAGATCTGACCTACTTCCTCAGGCTAAAACAAGCC
This sequence comes from Cryptomeria japonica, assembly GCF_030272615.1. NCBI lineage: Eukaryota > Viridiplantae > Streptophyta > Pinopsida > Cupressales > Cupressaceae > Cryptomeria > Cryptomeria japonica. The sequence continues at coordinate 761,333,255 of NC_081408.1, read as the reverse complement.
CTTTCTAATCCGCCCCTTTGATCAATTGCTTACAATGTATTCATAAAATACTTATTCTAGATCTACTCAATCAATCCACTAAGAATGTGGAGTAGAGATACTATTTTTGAGAAGGTGTTTATCAAACTCCCAATAAACTGCAATTGTGGTCCTTCATCAGTTGTTTTCTGTCATTAACTACTCCTTCACTATTGCAAATCTCTTCAAATAGGTTCTGGGTTTTGTTCCCCGTGATTTAAGCTTTCCAAATCATTTTGAATGTTTGAATTTCATTAAGAAATGAGGGAGATATCATTGTTTTATGGAGATTTTTTTTTTGACTTTTTCTTTGTGCCTAATTTCTAAGAAATCTTCAAGTGCTCAACATGAATGAAGAAATTATTCTTTAGTTCACTTGACCAAATCATTCCTTATTATCATGAAGATCATGCTATTATCATGCAATGACATTTAAGTGTTGTGCTAACTGGAGTTATCCTTGGTGGAGAAAGTTAACGTGGTGCAAGAGATCTCCAGAGCTTGCATGAAACAGATAGTTAGCCCATTAATTTAGGAATGACTGATGCTCACTGATCTTGCAAGAATAATGGAGTGTGATGGTAGTCTAGAGGAGTTTTCTCTATCTTCTCTCTACTGCAAGTGTCTCTAGAGCTCTCTATTGTCATGAGTTATTCAATGATCTATTCAATAGTATTATAGCATCTTACACACACATGGAAAAAATATTAGAAGCAATTTGGATCACATTGAGTACTAAAAATAAACCAAATGTCTATTTCATATTCTACTTTAAACAAGCTAAAGAACTTTCAATCATTACTCAAATCCACTTTAACAAATAATTTATTAGGAAGAAAGAGATTATTTTATTTGGTAACACACGAGACAATTTATGGTCTCCTCAGCCATTTGGAAGAAAATAATTTAAGATAAAGCATTTGAAAAAGGAACAAATCCACTTTCAGGCTAATTGGGTACAGGACCTAAACCAAAAAGTGTGCTTGACAGATTCTGGCTGGTTGCAGGATTATTTGGGAATTTTAATTCCTATAATGGAAAGCCTTTCCCCAATTGGAAGTTTGTGGTAAGACAGACGGGAATTTTGGGCTCAACTATTTCCCATCAAATAGCGGTAAGTCTCCTGGCTGAAGTGTATTAGGAAGAGTTGAGATTGCTAAGGCGAGAGGCAAGTGTAACCCATTTTGGATTTATAAGAAAAAGGGAATCCATCTGCAATTGTCAATCTATCCATCAGATGTGGAGGGAAAAGATCCATCTTACGGAGATATTCTGTGGAAGTAGCCATGATGTCTCATTTTAGGTTTCAAAGTCTCTACCACAGCTTATACTTGGTTTTGAAAGCAAGCCAAATCATCCAATATTAGGACTGTTTCAGAATATAACAGAAATTATGCATATGCCCTTTCAGAAATGTTTTAGCCTAAATTTTTAGAGATTCAGCTAGACTGTTTCCATTGTTGGAAGAAATGTGAGACTACCACAATGAATGGCTATTAATGGATAGGCCATTCATAAAGTGGGTACCCACTCACAAAAGCCAAGATTTGATTCTTTCACAAGATTCCAAGTGCTTTCAGCAACAAATGTACCACTGATCTTAATAGGGACAGGGTTAATGAAAAGGGAACAAAATCCAAGCCCTCTCCAAACTTGTTAGTGTTGTGACGTATTCACACATCGCCCCATTGCAAATGGGGACCCCCTACTTTTTGCTTTCTGGGGTTTGTTTTTCTAGGTCTTTTAGGGTTTTTTCTGTTAGCCTTTGCATGCTGAGTGTTGCCAGAGGGATCACTAGGATGGCAGGTTCTGCTTGAGCCAAGGGGAGTCAACAGGTGCTCCAGGTTAGGGTTTCTTTGAAAGTCTTCCTTAGGACAAGGTTTTGTTCTTGTTGCTAATTGTGTCTTGTTTGAGTTTGAGGAGGTCAATGAAGCTTGGTAAGTGAGTATCATCTTTGGAGGTCTGAGTTAATTCATTGGTGAGTGATGAAGTCTGGAATGTCATCCTGATCTTCAATTGTCTTGAAATTTGGCTAAGTCTGGATTGTCATCCTGATTCTGATCCTGAAATTTGACTAAGTCTGGAAAATTGAAGAATCCTCCAAAAACTAGATTTTGCATCATAACTCCTGGAGGTCCAAAACCACTCTCAAACATCCTGACAGTATATATGGAATATAAGTTAAAGTATAAGAAAGAAGAAAGATTAAGGAAATGTCACTTATACTTCTCCTGACCCTTCCAAAGGGCCCAGAGCGAAATTCTCCATAAGACATTCTACTTTGACCCAAACTTAGAAATAACTCATTCCCAGGCATTATTGAGGGCAAAACACTTGTTTGGATGAAGAAATGTGAGAAATGAAGTCAAGATTTGAGCCTAAATGTGAATTTCGCTCCTGACCCTTCCAAAGGGTCTAGAGCGAAATTCTTAGAAGACACCTTTTTTCGCCTTGTTTGCACTAAAAGTTTTGTTTCTTCGACATGGTAAGGGTAAATTGGTATGTTCTAGCCCTAAGAAGTGATTAAAGGCATTGCAAAATGTGGATTTTGTCCAAGACAAGAATTTCGCTCTTGACCCTTCCAAAGGGTCCAGAGCGAAATTCATTTTTTCTCCATTTTTCTCTTTAACTTGACCAAGTTTGGAGCTTCTAAGGAATGATTTGAAGGCCTTGAATGCATATTTACCTTGGAAAGGAGGTTTGAAGCAATCAAATGATGGGAATCAACCTGGAAGGAGAATTTCGCTCCTGACCCTTCCAAAGGGTCCAGAGCGAAATCCTCCATTTGACCTTCTTTTTGCCTTAAGACCTAGGTTAGCCTTGTCTGGAGCTAGCTTTGATGGTGGATTGCCTTGATTGGGGTGGAAGGAAGTTGAATTGATTGCGTTTTGAGGAAGAATTGGATGAAGGAAGTAGAAGACTAGCCAAGAATATGGATTTCGCTCTTGATCCTTCCAAAGGGTCCAGAGCGAAAATCCCCATAAACCTCAATTTCTCCCTTGTTCAGACCAAATTCTTAGTTTCTAAGGCATGTTGGGAAGTGTTTGACATTTTTTTGCCTTAGGGAGTGACTAGAGGTGGAGGAGATGAAGAATTTTAGCTTAAAACTTGAATTTTGCTCCTGACCCTTCCAAAGGGTCCAGAGCAAAATTCTTGAAAACACTCATTTTCTCCTTAGATAAGGTCAGGAACTTGGCGTGGATGCAAGGAGAGTGATGTATGTTTGCCTTCCAGAGAAGATTGGAGTTGAAAAGATGAAATATCAAGCCTAGAATGGGAATTTCGCTCCTGACCCTTCCAAAGGGTCCAGAGCGAAATTCCCCAAAACCTCTCTTTTCTCCCAATTTTGTGCCAAGACAAGTGTGGATCAAGATGAATTGAGATTGGATTTGTCCTTAGGAATGACTTTGAGTTGCTAGTGATCAATAAGGATGAAGGAATTGAGCAAAAACTAGAATTTCGCTCTTGACCCTTCCAAAGGGTCCAGAGAGAAATTCCCAAGATCACCTATTTCCCTTGCAAATCAAGTCAAACTTTTGGTTTTTATGGCGTGGATGGGAGTGAGAAGGTGTGTCCTTGTCTTTTGAAGATGATTGAGGTTGAAAGAATGAAGAAATAAGCTCAAAACAAGATTTTCGCTCCTGACCCTTCCATAGGGTCCAGAGCGAAAATCCTAAAACCCATCATATCCTCCAAAATTTGTGCCAAGCTAGGCCTAGACCAAGGTGGGAGAAGTTGGGAGATGCCCCTAGGATTGCCCTTGAATGGATTGTTGCCTCCAAAAATGAAGATTCTAAGCTTGGACAAGGATTTCGCTCCTCACCCTTCCAGAGGGTTCAGAGCAAAATCCTAGATAGGTCTTGTCCTTGGCCATGTTTTTTAGCGAAATTCTCCTTTTAGCCATTTTTGAGGCCAAGTAAATGTTGTCAAGCAAGTTGAGAGATAGATCCAGAGGTGAGAGGCAAAGTGAGAGTAATGGAGTTGAGCGAAGGAAAACAAGCAAAAACATGAATTTCGCTCCTGACTCTTCCAAAGGGTCCAGTGCGAAATTCTCAAAATGTCATTTTCCTTCGAATTTGTGCTAGGCCAAGACCGTGATCAAGGTAGATTGGGCTTAAATATTGCCACAAGCATGCCTTATAGGGGATTGTGAGTGAAAGAAGTGAGTATTTTGAGATAAGGGTAGAAATTCGCTCTTGACCCTTCTAGAGGGTTCAAGGCGAAATTCTCAATTTCACCTAATTTGCTCATGATGAAGGTCAAGACATGGATTCCTAGGCTTTGGACAAGAGAAAGATAGCATATGCTTGTCTTGGAGGCATTTTGAACCAATAAAATGATGGAATTTGAACTTAAAACAAGAATTTCGCTCCTGACCCTTCTAGAGGGTCTAAGGTGAAATCCTTTGAAACTCTTATTTTTCACCTTGTTTGAGCTAGGCAAAGGGCTAGTTGTGAGATTATGATGAGAAGAGGTTTGAAGGCTAGGCCTAAGATTATGAAATGATGAAATGAGGTCTAAATTGGCCAAGAATGCAAATTTTGCCCCTGACCCTTCCAAAGGGTCCAAAGCGAAATTCTTATAGGGCTTGTCCTTGGGAAGGATTTTGAGCAAGCTTCATTTTAATGTCTTCTTGTTGATGATTTAAGGTAGGAAATGCTATGTTAGAATGAATCCATTATGTGTCCTTAATCACCTTTTGGTTGGTTTTGCAGATGGAAGAAGATTAGGCCAGGGCAAGGACGACCTCTTCCAGTCCATCATCATCAAGGGTGTTCCACATGCAAAAAGGGAGGATTTAGGGTGTTTTGAAGCATTGGAAGACTAGGGGTGTTCAAGGAATTCAAGTTAGCCTCAAGACCTCATTCTACCACAAGATGACAAAGAAAGGCTTTGCCAACACTTCAAGGCAAGATATGCTACTGGAGAAGGAAGACTTGACAATAAGGAAGCTTGGTCAAGCAAAGGAAGTACATCATTCATCATATCAAAGACAGAGGAGGATCAACCAAGTCACAAGCGTTAGACAAGGTGGCATCCCAGCCACTGCTCCTCCAGTCGCATTGGTCCACCTCAGCATGACTAGATTCAATGTACCTAATTTTATCGGAGGCGGCACAAACTTCGATGTACCTACCCCTGCTTCCTATTGGTCCTCACCCTTGGAATGTAATTTTCTAATTGGCTAAGGAAATTTGTTGTAACAAACCCTAATTAGGGTTTCTATCTTGCAATCCTAGCCATTGGTTCTAAGTTAATCAGAGCCATCAATTTGTAAAGGGTTCTCTATATAAAGCTCTGGCTCCTCATTTGTAAAGGTTAATAGTTGGTGAATAGTTAGAAATAGTGAATAGTCAGCTGATAGAACAACAATTAGAGTAGATTAGGAGGATAAGGCAAGAAATTGTTGCCATTGATTGTAAATAAACTCCATTTTCATTGAAGTTATGGTGAAGTGTGTTGTTTTTTTGCAATATGCATGGTCTCTTGTTGAATCTTCATTTTAGATGTTAGATAATTAAATTGAATGAAAGAAGTTATTGAATGCACTCGCATGGAATCCACCTAGTCCAAACCACTAGCCTCTTGCTGACTGTAAGAGCACCTTGCGTGGTCAACTGGCATAGAACGAGCTTAATCCCGAGTCATAACACCTCTGTTGTTCACGCATTATCTTGAATGGTGATCAGTATCTGATGGTGTACGATTTGGACATATTTGAAACATCCCTTAGAAGATCGCACTGAGTTGGTGTTGAATTGTTCAACCTGATGGTGAGACCTAGCCCAGTTGGACTCCACCTAGTCATTCATTCATCTTCTTGCATTCTAGGTCTTAGAGTAGACTTCCTAAACCTTGTATCTTTTGCCATTTCTTTATCTTCCAGTTAGTAAATAGGACTTGTGATTCCAGCAAATCAGAGGTTCAGGTCATCGAATGTAAGTCCCCTTGTGATTCCAGCAAAATCACATCGTACCGCAAAGAGCTTATCCACACGTAGAGAACCTACATATCAGAACCTTGGAGTTACTCCGATTGATCCTTCAGCGAGATCTTCAACAGTCAGGAAACTTTGTTCAAGAGAGGATAAGATACCTTTAGGTATTTTATTCTGTGTTTGGTCGTGTACAAAAGACACATGAACAATTAGCCATAGGGACTACCAGAAGAAATGCAATTCCCTAGTAGAAATTTCCAAGCCTCTTGCTCCCGAGTGGCTTTAACAACCTCCTTAGCACAAAGAGTTTCTAAATATCAGAGGTCCATGTGCCTGAATCATTAGGCTTATATAATAGAGATCCCACCCTATACAGTAGATTACTTCTTCCTATGATTGGCCCATTAAAATCCATAGAAGTTAAGGTAGCTTTAAAGGGAACCCAATAGAAGGAAGAATAAACATGAGTGGCTGCAAGGGGCATATCTTGAGTTTGCAAGCCGAGGATAGAGGTTTGGTTAGCCAATATGAAAGCTTCTTATCTACTCTTTGAAGCTTGTAATTCTAGAGATCATGAGAGAGCTTGTGCTTATTCAGAATCTGGAATTTAGTTTCTCAGCCTTCAGACTCAGACTCTACCAAGGGCTGAATTGTTTGGTGGGAAGATGCCATCAGACTCACTACCACCTTTTTGTTGATTCTTGGAAGGCAATTTGCTTATATATAACCTCTACCAAAGAGCTCTGAAATTAGAATTAGCCTCTCTTTGCTAGAAAATCAAATTTGCGGAATTCTATGAGGCTTTAGGTGCTCGGTTTTTGGCTCACGTGCACTAGATGTTTTATTATATCTGGATAATAGCATGATAATCAGTTTAGTTCATTTGTTTTATTCTTTTGTCTGTTTTAGTGTGAATGGTCCTCGATACCAAATGGTCCTCAGCACCAAATGTTCCTCCACATGTTATGTGTATGCAAATACCTCTGAGTGAAAGAGGAATTATAAGTACAATTTAGAATAAAATATTTCTCAACATAAAAAAGCAGAAATAGAGAATTACTTTGTTTCTATGAGTATTGAATTAGGAGGACAAACAGCTATTAAATAATTATTACATACATCAGTACATGTTCTGATTATTTAGTCATTGCCAAACTATATTGGGAAGACTGTAAGATTTGTTAAAGGTCATTTGATTTGTAGATAAACTCTGCACTCCATTAACTAATGTTAACAAATTTAAAGCAAGGCTGTGAATGTTTTGGTCAATTATGTTTTGTTCAGCAAGTGGTCCCAAACATGAATGCTAGAATTTTGATGATACTTCGAGTAGTCTGGATGTTAGTGCAAGAATATTATACTCTTAACAATAGGTAGGTTAGATATTCTTCATTTAACTATTGTTAACAAATTTATAGCAAGGCTGTGAATGTTTTGGTCAATTATGTTTTGTTCAGGAAGTGGCCCCAAACATGAATGCTAGAATTTTGAAGATACTTCGAGAAGTCTGGGTGTTATTGCAAGAATATTATAGACTCTTAACAATAGGTAGGTTAGATATGGGTCAAAGCTTGATACATAAAGGAACAATCTTATCTTGATGTCATGCTTGTTGGTGTTGGAAATAAGCCACACCCGGACCGACGATGGACTGGTCCAAGGGGCCAGTAGCTCAGTGGTAAAGCACTCCAGCAGCGATGGAAGGTCCTAGGTTCGAGTCCTAGCTGGTCCATGCCTCAACATGGTATCAGAGCCAGGTCCAAGCTAGGAGCCCCAAGCACACGAGAGGTGTGGCTTAAGGGGGGTGTTGGTGTTGGAAATAAGCCACACCCGGACCGACAATGGACTGGTCCAAGAGGGGCCAGTAGCTCAGTGGTAGAGCACTCCAGCAGCGATGGAAGGTCCTAGGTTCGAGTCCTAACTGGTCCATGTCTCAACAATGCTGATGGAATTTCTTTGCAGATATTTGATGAAGGGTAAATGACCGGTCTAATTTACCTGCAAATAGCTGGCATTAAATGTAAAAGGTCCATTTGCATTTTATCTAGCGCTTATTGTCGAACGACATGGGCTAGTAACTTGGTATTATATGATAATTATGCATCACTCTATGAATATTGAGAGTATTACTTTGCATGCATTATATAGATTCAAAATTTCAAGAACAAGTGTTACAATGAAAGGTTATTCATGTTTTGTAACAAGGAGCATGCTCTTTTTCTAATTTTTGAGTGCACAACACTGACTGATTATGATATCCTAGAAATTTTTATGCAAGATAATACTTCAAAGAATGTCATTCAGCTGATTTGTATGCCATAACCTCCTTGTTTTATAAGTTCGAAAATAATTAGTGAATTGTCACGTTCTGTACACAACCAAAAGACATAAAATCAAGGTTTTTTTTTGTCTTTGTTGTATTCTAAAAGTAAAAAAAAGCAAATTCGCTACATATTATGTATTACGTATATCCTGGAATGGACAACTGAACTTGGCAAAATTTGCAAGAATGAAATATGTAACATTGTATTTCCTTTTTCTTTCACAAAATATGCATTAATAATTTAATGAAGTGATTGCAAAGATAAACATGCATCTTCTATGATCTGACCGATTCTCACATGGCAGATTCATTCAATTTATTAGTTAACAGTGGTGCTTCTGCTGGGCAAGAAATATTTCATGTAAGGCACTTTAATATGTCATTTTTCATGAAATATCCCTTCGTAAATTATTATACTTTGAAAAAGTATACTATATTATATATCTATACAATATTGTTTCTGACTAGTGGCATATAATGCGTTGCAGACACATTTTCATATTATTCCCAGAAGTAGACATGATAAACTTTGGAGATCCGAGGTAAGTACTAATACCCATTTTCATTTTTTTGTTTAAAAAGCTCTTTCATGCTTAATCAGGGTTTTGATAAAAGTTATTAGGATATTTGTAATAATAGAAATAAAGGATATATTTTCTTTTTCTGGTTATTGTCTCAATTTTCTGGAGATAAAAACTGCACAAAAATATTGCCTTGACCAGCTTGACCAGACACATACGTACACACGCATACCCTCACACATGCACCCATCTGCCCATCACACACACATTGATGCACATGCATCACGCAAGTGTGGATGCACAAACACATGCTAGCACATGCTTGTACACATATATACACACACACTTCAATGCATAATTATGTGCACACATGTCCTTTTGTGTGCACCCACACAAGTATGACTCACAGGTACACATGCATGTACACACACTTACACATGCCCCCATGCATGCATTCACATACAAGTATGGGAATGGTACACAAGCATGCAGATAAACACACACATGCATACATGTGCACAGACACATACTGATACACAAGAGATGAATATTGAAGCACATCATATAATTTGTAGGACCTATTTGATATAAAGGTTTTTACTTTTCTAGGTTTTCATAAAACATATTTACTCTAAATATAATTTTAGCAGTTCAGGGGCCAGTGCATATATTTTCCGAATAGAAAATAAATTTCTAATCCCCAACACACAGACACTGACATTAGTGATGAATATTGAAACACACCATATCATTTGTGAGGCCCGTTGTAGATAACTTTTTTCAGTTCTGTAGGTTTGTTTAGAAAAAGGTTTAAGCTAAATGTAAATTTAGGATTTCAGGGGAAAATCATGGTGATTAAACAGCCCATATATTTTGGGAATGGAAAATAATTTTCTTACCAAAATGAGCTTACATCTCCATTTTATCCTGAACCATTTAACAGAATGCCAGGAGAAGACCCCTATGTTTGAATCAAGAGACTGCTCTTCTTGCTGACTGCATTCGGGGAAAGTTATCAGCTCTGCAAACATGATATGAACAACATATTCCCTTGGTAAGCATCAGAAATAAATTTTTTATCCCAATATGACTGTATGAATGCATCTGAAGCCTGCTTTATCCCAATATGACTGTATGAATGCATCTGAAGCCTTACTGGACATAACAATGCAATAATCAGCTATGCAAATCTAACATTCTTGTGGTATGATTTAGTGTTTGCAGTTTATAAGTATTGGTTTACATGTTTCTTGAGAATGTATCCTCATCGTCAGTTCATCATGGAACAATGCGATATTCAACTATGGAAATCTAACATTAGATGTCGTTTGAAAGGCATTGGTTTTCACTGTAGTAGCAAAGTCACACTAATGTTCTTATGACATTATTTACTATTTGTAGTCTACAAGTGTCAAATTTATTCAATGTTTTCTTAAGAATGCATCATCATATTTGTTCAATAATCATACATAGAAGATTAGTCAATCATTTGATTAAAGCAGTATTGTTGATTATGTTTTATTTAGGCAAGGATCATCATATCTGGATTTTGAGTTGTTTTTATTCTGTAGTTTTTTAAAATTATCTTTTCTAATTTACTGGGAAAAATATATGCATCAGTTTTTATGTCTCAAATTTGACTGAACACACATTACTAATGAAATATTATTGTTCAATTATTCTTTTGTTAAGGCAGTGGGTACTGTTAATGAGAAGAGTTCAACGGTATCATTCTGATGGTACCCAAGTAACTGTATTACTTTCTTGCAAGTAATTCATTATTCCAAGTTCCAGTAGTGATAGAACATAGAAGTTAGTAATTTGTAGACTGTCCATTCTGTTTGTGATAGCACATTTAGTTTACTTGTGCTTCTTTGCCTTGTTTCATGTAAAATGGAATTATAATATTCTAGAAAGAGAAGAGAAACATTTTATATTTGTGTTTGAAAATCTGCTAACCATCATATAGCATTTTTTTAATTCTATTCTTGGGGAAATAATTTCCTGCATCTTCAGCAATGGCCTATATTTGTAATTCAATCTGCAATATTGATTCATCTGATGGCAAATATATTTGTTCTATAATCACCAATAGAGTCTATAGGTGCCAAGGCATTGCCAAAAGGAATCTATTCTCGATTTTATGTTAGTCCTTGAAATCCAGTTGATAAGCCATACGTTTACAATACAATTTAGAAAGCATACATTTATAGTAAACTATATAATTAAATATGTTTAGAGATTCTTCAAATGGAATAATAAGTAATACATTTGTAGACCTTAATGCACAAATATTTGATACATAAATATTAGTTTCACTTTCTATTAGAGACACCATATGAGGTTTTCAATGTAATGTTAAAACATGTATGGAATGAAATACATTTGTTCAAATGTGTGGGATTTCACATGGTTTTCCTCAGTCCAATATTATCAAATATCCTTTTTGTGCATTAAAAGTGTATAGTATTTAATACAAGTAAATCTACAATGACCTATATGTAGTGTCGTAAATTGTATCCCCTTACAATTTCACACTCTATTTTTTTAACCCTTTCTTTAGTGTGTTCTCACCTAGTTCATTTTATGCCTATTTTGGCTTTATCTTGCTTGATTGTTGTCATATGCTGAGATCCTATGTCTTGGGTCTTGATACTTTGCAACCACATTTCTCTAGTTCCTTTTTGAGTGGACTAGGGTGCTCAATGCCCTAGTGCTTCCAAAAGGGGCCCAGATTCAAATATGTGTGAGCATTGGCTTTTGCCATTTGTGATCTGATCCCGATATTTTCATTTGACTGTTGGAAGTTGGCCTAAATTCGTAAATACCTTGAGAACCCTATATAAATCAATCATTTATCATTCACAAAGTCTAAGTGATCAAGAAGAGCAAGAATTATAATTGCTATTGAGCAAGTATCTTTAGATTTGAGCATAAGGAGCAACAAGCTACGGAGGGCTTGTCATGTTATTGCATCAACACTTGAAAAACTTGTCTAAAGAGCATTGTATAAGCACTATTATCAATCCTAAGGTAATATCATTTCATTTTAGCATTTCAATTATGATTTAGCCTTTGCCCTACTAGGGGTAAGCACTCTTTTACACAATCAGTGCTGTTGTGAAGGTGGGAACACCAACACAGGGTTTGACTTAGGCAAGCCCTTATATAGCACAACCATTTTTGCCCTCTTTCATGTATGCAAGTACATATACGACAACTGAAAATTGCAAATTTGCATATAGCAAATTAAGACAAATTAAGACAGATAGTCCTAGGTTTCAAATAGGTGAAAACTCTTGGACTGTGTTGATTTGCACACCTATCCAATGCTTTTAGGTTGAATTTTGGAGGAAGAGATCTACAAAGCCACCCAATTCAAAATCTGAAGCTTTTTGTTAATGAAGACACCTTCTGACTAGGGCACCTAGCACACAGGCCCGACAGCTAAGCTTTATATTGCTGTCACAGGTTCTTCTTTGTCTCCTAATCCCAAATCTGTATTTCTATGTTGGCTCCAGATTTTTATCTTTTTATTTATACCAAATGTTGTCAATTTCCTATCACTTTGTCTAGATCTCACATAATCATAATAAAAATCACATCCTATCAAATCAAATTAAAAAGGAGAACGATTAATCAAGGTGTTCAGCTCTTCTTGAGGATTGAAGTTGAACCTTATTGGTTGTTCCCCCAATGAAATGATTAAAATTGGAAATGGTGAATGAATAAGTTCTTAGTTTGCATCCCTAGGCTAAGACCCCATTTCCATACGTTTCATTTTGGAGAACGTGATGCTTCTTACATTTTGCATAATTTTGATTCAGAATTTTCAAATTTGATTTCTTATTTAATTCATGAATCCTACAAAATCTGATTGGTTTGCACTTTCACATTTGATTACATTGCTAATTAGCTACATTTATTAAGATCTTTTGTTGGAAAGAGGTATATTCCATTTCATCTTACTTGCATTGATTCATTGCATCTTAATGTATTGCATAATGATGATTTCAAGCATGTTCGTGATATTTATTTCATTTCTAAAAGCTTTCATAAATGTTTCATATTGCTATGTAATGAAAATTTGAGAGATGTTCATAGCATGTTTTGCTTTCATAAAAGCTTTGGTAGATGTTTCGTATTGCACCTTTGATAGTCCCCCTATACATGATGTTGAGATGAATCATGCTTGTATCTCTCCCAATATTTTCCTTATTCACAAGGATATTTTGGCTCAAGAAGAAGAAATCATTAATACTTTTCTCAATGATCTCCTTCACATTGTTGTCTCCATGTTGTAATCATCTTCTTTATCATCATCTGGAACATCTTGATGTTGTCTTTCATTGATCTTGTTGAGTCCTTCATTATAGAGAAATCCCCCCTTGTCATTTTCTTGCAAATGTGGATCTTATCTTTCCTCTCATTGTCGAGTCCTTTTCCATCCGCTTCCTTGCAATCACCTAAAAAGAGAAAACCCCATGAATCGTGATTGTGAACAAGAATGAAATGCAAAAACAGTGTGATAATAAGATGAAAATTTAACCTTTCAATCCTTAAAGAAAGTTGTAAAGACATTTTATCTTAACCTCAATAATCCATGTAAAATACCTCACAAACCCTTTCCAATGAATGGGAATTCAACTTGGAATTCTGGAAATGGATTCTCAAATCCGGAGAATGCATGAAATGGGGAGGAAATAGGTCAGATCTGTATGAGACTAACTTGTTAATAACTAACTTTCCTCACAATTCACCCTCTTTTAGCTTTAACTCTCTCTTCTTTCTCCTTTATCACTTACTTGGGTGAGACTTCTTTGCATCAAATTTCTCTATATCTGTTGTTGAACTCACTTCTGATTTACCCCATGCTCTGCTTGTATTCGCTTCTTCTCTACTTCTCTTTGGTGCGAGTTGATTCACTTAATAGCATCTTAGTTGTTCATCAAACACCTCCTTTCCTCATTCAACTTGACTTCTTTGTAATCTGATTTTACTCTGAAATTTGTGCATTTTTACCATGAAATTTGTCTCTGTTTCTGTAATTCGCTTGGGAATGAATTGAATAGGAAAGTGATTTCTTAGGCCCTTATTTTATATGCTTCTCACAAAACACTTTGTGTTTGTCAAAAGGGGTCGGCCAAGGGAGTACTTTAATTTTGGTTCCTTATGCTTTCCTTAAAACATCTTGCAATTTCAATTAGGTCGCCTGCCTTTTTTGGAGTTTTATTGATTTATTCAACATGTTTTTGTTGGATTTTGCTCTTCCCTTTGTTGATGTATGTGGTTAGCAGCGGGAGATATCCCAAAGCTATTAATACACTATGTTTTATATTTGCTAGATGAGCCGACCTTGATGAAGCAATTCATATATTAAATATGAAATGATTTTAATTAATTATTGCTCGAGTCATGAGGGCCGACCCTTTGTGAAAGGGTATCACCCATGTATATATGAGGTACGATTTCATTCACTTCACAATTAATCATTTTTCTAAGACAAGTAGGTCTTTTTCAGAGGAAATGTGCTCGGGGGTGATGATACCAGTTTATCGTCTATGGTTGGGAGGGCAACAATGATCCAAGTCATTACCCGTGGTTAAAGGAGCACCCAATTAATATTTCTGATTACTTACATCTCTGATCGTCAAAACTTAACATGGTATCAGAAAAGGTTGTGAAATTTGATTAGATTTGTTGAAGCAATCTAGACATCTCATCTAAGTCGGAGCTTCTGTGGTGTTAGTTTCCTTCATCGAGTGGGAATCATGGATGTTTGGGAGTCCTGGATGATTCTCGAATTGTATCTTGGACCCTGCATCAAACCTACATTTCATCATCCATGCGAAGGGTTTTGAAGGGCGGATTGGCATACATCCATGACCCTCCCACCTAGGCCCTTGGTGATCAACAGACGGTGCTATGCATTCACACGATGCATTTGACTGCGACTGTGCATTCACCCTCGACCCTCGTAGCTCACCCTTGTCTTTGTTGTCGCTCACCCTCTAGGCGAGGTCTATGTCTTAGCTGGCAGCTCTACGCAACGACGTGTCACACCTCCTCCATGCGGGCTGCACATAGAGGCGAAGGGGGTCTATGGGGACTCCTTTGCGTGGCCTTTGCAGAGCGGCGATGAGTGGGGGTCTACAACACTCAGGTGACACCCATTGGCATGCATAGCCACCCTGCGATCATGGGTCATCCACGTCATGACACCCCTCAGCAGCGATAGAGAACACACAGAGGTAGTAACACGATCTGCACAGAGCAACGGGCTCTCCTCCTCGTAAATCTGATGACAAATTCTAATTGTCTAAATCAAAGAAATTCCACGGGCTCTTATATTCGAGACAACAAATCCTTTGTGTTAGCAGCTTCCCATATGCTGGCTGCATGGAATAATGTTGGTGTGGAACAAGATATGGCAAGCTTCAGAGAGTTCTTTGGGAATCCTTCTCTCAGGGCTAATGGCCTTAAGGTTTATCCTCTTTAGTGAAAAATTGAGCAGACTCTCTATGGATGGTCACATAATATTTCAGTCTACTGTGTTGACAGCTTTGAGTGATCTATATATGTTGTCATTGAGCTGAAGATAGATGATGAGGGATGGCAAGGGCCGAAGGCCACGCAACCATCAGATCTTCGCTAGATGCTTTGAGACTGCATTCAAGGAAGGAAGATTGCTTGCATTTCTTCGCAGAGGAAGAATCAACATTCAAAGGGAGTCTGACGTATCGTTAGAAGTAACCTTGGATGGAGAGGTCAAAAGGTTGATTTTTGCTTTAGAGGGAGCATGACGCTTTAGCTTCAGTGGGAGCTTGACATTTCAGCTTCAGAGGCAGCTTGACTTTTCAGCTTTAGAGGAAGCCACATCCTTTGGTTTATGCATTCTTCTCTGTGAGAGAAGTTTGAGGTATCAGCCCTTGTTATGCATTCTTCTCTGTGAGAGAAGTTTGAGGTATCAGCCCTTGTTATGCATTCTTCTCTGTGAGAGAAGTTTGAGGTATCAGCCCTTGTTATGCATTCTTCTCCGTGAGAGAAGTTTGAGGTATCAGCCCTTGTTGTGCATTCTTCTCCGTGAGAGAAGTTTGAGGTATCAACCCTTGTTGTGCATTCTTCTCTGTGAGAGAAGTTTGAGGTTCCAGCCCTTGATCCACCCTTTGCGAGTAGGCATGGTGGATATCATGTGAGAGACTCCATGACTTAGCGCTTGTGTGAGTTATAGTGGGTGTCATGTGTGTGACACCATGACAACATCACGTGAGAGAGACCGTGATGATTTTCTTGTACTTGTGTATTCACCCTCTGGGATGAGCCATGGTGAATGTCATTGTGAGGTGACATTCTCACAATGATGAACACTTGTGCATTTTACCATCATTGTGAGGCGACGATCTCACAATAATGGTTGATATCACGATGAGGTGATATCTTTCCTTTCCACACATGGGAGTAGCCATTGTGGTCAGACATCACGATGAGATGATAAAATTCTTTCATACACATGAGTTTAGTCATTGTGTTAGTCATTACGATGAGGTGATGTGACTTGTAGATATCAAGAAAGATATCTCCCTAACTAAAGAGGGAGTGTTGATGTATGTGGTTAGCAGTGGAAGATATCCCAAAGCTATTAATACACTATGTTTTATATTTGCTAGATGAGCCGACCTTGATGAAGCAATTCATATATTAAATATGAAATGAATTTAATTAATTATTGCTTGAGTCATGAGGGTCGACCCTTTGTGAAAGGGTATCACCCATGTATATGAGGTACGATTTCATTCACTTCACAATTAATCATTTTTCTAAGACAAGTAGGTCTTTTCAGAGGAAATGTGCTCGGGGGTGATGATACCAGTTTATCGTTTATGGTTGGGAGGGCAACAATGATCTGAGTCATTGCCGGTGGTTAAACGAGCACCCAATTAATATGTCTGATTACTTACATCTTTGATCGTCAAAACTTAACACCCTTGATCAAAGTTGGGCCTCTTGTTTCACGCGTTTCCTTTGATTTTCATTAATCTTCTTTGCTAATTTGCCTCAAAAACAAATCGGCTCTTTCACCTTCTACACACATTTTACCTTGAAATCTTTTTTTCTTGAACTTGCTCAGTTCCCTCAAAATTTTGGGGATTTTTGCAAGTTATGCATTGATATTTTCAAGGTTTTTGGTAATGCATGCACAATAAAAATTGGTGAATTTAGGAATGCCTGCATAGAGAAAATCAGCATTTTTGAATACTCATGTATAATTGAAATCAGGGTTTTTGAGGGTTTGTGCATTGTTGAAATCAAGGTGGGGATTTTGCCGTTGCATGCATTAAACACACTTTGTGCAAGGCGAGGATGCATATTATGTTTGCATTATTTTCATTTTGTCTCACACGTTTTTTACCTTCATTACTTTGCATTTTTTGTCCAAATTTCATAAAATCGGGTATTCTGAAAGGTCTTGCATAGAGTTTTTCAGGGATTTCACCACCTCATGCACAATTCTGATAAGGGTTTTAGAGCATTCTTGCATGGAAATTTTTGGCGATTTTGGAGGTTCATATATAAAGTTGACAAAATGCAAGGTGGAGATAGAACTTATGCATGAATTTGAACCTTATCCTTGCAACTTCAAGCGAACTCTTTACTCAATTACAAGCTAAATTATAAGAGGCTCATTAGATTTAGGGGAAACGAAAATAATCCTTACAATTCCACTTCCTAGCCCTAGCAAATTCCAAGTGGAATTGCAAGGATATCTTACCACTTTAACCAACTCCTGACCCATTACTTGCTCTTTTTCACTTTTGCAACTTCAAGCTTTGAGTTGTCACAATTTCATAACTTTTATCCTTGAAGTTTCACTTCCATGCAAGACTTGATTTCACAATTTCATTCATGGACTCCTAGATTTGACAAAATGAAACCCTCTCATTCTAAACCCAGAGACTAAAATTATCACCAAGCTAAGCAAAACAAAGCTAAACAACTAAGACTAACAGGCCAAAAAGAGGGGTCCCCATTTGGAATGGGGTGTGTGTTTGCAACCAACATGGACCAAGGGTCTAAATTTGGGGACGATGGAGGAGTGGTTATGGTGGGGGGGAGGTGGTGGGCAGCATTGTTATACAAATTGAGGTGAACTGAAATCTGCAATATAGCATCTCTACGAGTGCCCCATGAAAGACAAACTAGTTTTCACAAAGTTAAGGTTGCAATCAGTATGTAATGGTGTGTGTCATAAAGCAAGTGACCCAGTGACACCACTGATAGAGGTGGCAAAGGTGATGGTACTGCAGGGGGGCGTTTTGCTCAAGCCCCCAAGTCTTGGCAATGTTCGCATATGGGGACGTGGGGTTTTTTTGTGGGGGATGGGGATGCATCCTCGTGGAACAACTAATGATGGAAATGAAGTCTAATTCAATCTAGATGCTTACTACAAAGTCGGCTATAACTGTAAGTTTTTTTTTTTCGTGCTTTTTTAATAAACAAGATTGTATTCAACTATATAACTATTTTATTTTAATTGGATCATAAACTGGAAATAGAAATAAAATACACAGTTTATATGACAGGATTTTGTGGCAATTTGAATTCAATTCAATGTCTGTAATAGTGGAAGCTACCAGAGTATTTGATGAGCAATAACTATTCAGACCTAGACAATTAATATATATACACACACACACAGACACAAACACACAGATACACACATTATTAATGGTCAATAATGTATTTTTAGTGTAATCTTAGTTAGATTAGATTCTTTCTAATTCCGTCCTTAGTGAACGATTGTTTGTTTAGGAAACATCATTTTTGTAATTGCTATATGCATCTTCATTCATTGAAGAAAATAATGCAATTACCATTGTAACATGGTATCAGAGCGGGAGATGATATTTTGAAAAAATATAATTTTTTTTATAATTCTAAAAATTTTTCACAAGGATTTTTTGAAATAGTCCTGTGAGGATTACTGTGCGACGGGATTCGATCTCTGCTCCTGTGTGTGTCTGTGACATCTTTGTTCGTGGCTTCTATTATTGTCGGGAAGGGTTATTTTCATGGGTGATTCCTCGAAGGTCTTTAATGCTTGCGACCTTTGATTTTTGTGGATTAGTTTGAGTTTTTTGGACACATCTAAAATGCGTGATGGTTTTTTCTCCCTCCGTGACCTCTATCTTGACTCTCGTGGGACTCTTTCAGTTTCGCATCTGTTTTTTTGCATGGTTTCTCTTTCGTGTGACATCGGGGGTCTTTGTTCTATGCTTGACCTCTGTATTTTTTTTGGCGAGGGTTTTTCAACAACGACAAAGATCTTCTGGTATTTTATTTTTCTAGGCGTTTGTAGGCAGTGACTCCTTTGTTTGCAGGTCACGAGTCTTTTTTTGCAAGTTGCGGGAGTTTGTGAAGTCAGCTTGTGCATCTACTCCTACATCTAGCCCACGTTTAACCCTTATTTCATGCCACATGAGTTTGTCACAAGGTTAACTACTAAAGTGCTTTCAAACCAGGATTTCTTGCAGAACTACAACCTAAGAGTTTCGAGGGTTTGAAATCTTTCCATGCAGATTGTGGGTTCATAGCTTCTTTTTTCTTGTGATCTGTGCCTTCCAATCATCCTTTTCTTCCTCATTTTTCATGTCTTAGAAAATGTGAAGAATGGCTTCCTTGACCAACATTATGTGGGAAGGCAGTTAGAAATTCATCGACTGCAACTACAACACTTGGAAGTAGCTAATAATGATGATTTCTGAGTATATGTGTCTTGACCAGATTGTTATGGGCAAGTCTACACGTCCTACAGTGACGGGTTTAGATTAGGACAAATTTGATGAGTGGAATTGAGAAGCCTTGAGGCCTATTAAATTGTCGGTCACTGATGATTAGCTACCACAGGTTCCCTCAGGTAAGACAACTACCGAAATTTGGGATCATTTGAAGGATGTACATGAAAATTCCAACAAGAGCCATGCGTTCTTTGTGAAGAACTTTTTTTTCGATCATGATGGATGAGAGGATGTCTCTACAAGAGCATCTCATAGAAATCAAGGACATCTGTGATCAGTTAGAGGTGATTGGTCAGAAGATGGAGGAAGAAGACATGGTAGTCATCACTTTGAAAAGTCTATCAAAAACTTATGAGCACTTTATTGAGATGCTCAACATTACCTAAACTAATGTTGACTTGAAGTTTCCAGATCTTTGCAGCAAATGATGGAGACATTAGATCGGTAACAGTGCTAGTTCGTTCTCCACAGAACAAGCCTTCACAACAAAATCCTTTGCTAAGGACAAAGGGAAAAGTCACTCCTCTTAGTAGAATGGTCCAGGTCAATCTCAGGACAACTCCAAGAAGAACATTCAGTGCAATTATTGCCACAAGTATGGTCACATGAAGAAAGACTATTGGCAATGCTTAGATTCTGAAAAGAAGAAGTAGGGAGGGTCTCAACCAAAGGTCGATGTTGTAGAGCGCATTGAGTAGAAGGAATCTGCCTTTTACGCCTTTATGGCTAAAATACCTGCAGATCATGTTAAGTCATTTACCTGGTACATTGATTTAGGTGCTTCTAGACATTTCGCTCATCAAAGGGATTGGTTCATAGATTACATGCCTTTCACCGATTCAGTGATGGTTGGAGGAGGGGAAGAGTATACTGTTGTCAGCAAGGGCAACATGCAGATTCAATCTAGTGGGAGGAATTGAATTTTCCTCAATGTATACTATGTTCCAAGCATGGAACTCAACCATCTCTCTGTTAGTCAGATTATGGGACACTCTCCTCGGTTGGGTGTGGTATTTAGTTCACACAAATGTAGTATTGGTGATCGGGAGACTCACACTACAGTTGGTGCGGGTATTGAGGATCATGGTTTTTATAGACTTGTTGACATTGGTGATTCCTAGGAGCATGCCATGGCAGCCAAAATTCTTCCATCAACAATCTCTAGCATTAGCGGTATGGGCATTTGAACATTCACTATCTATCTTAGCTAGTTCGCGAGGGTCTAGTTGTTGGCTTACCTGAGATTCAGACTTAGCCTGAAAAGTAACATCAACTCCATTTGCGGATGGTGATACATGGCAAGCTTCCAAGGTATTACAATTGGTTCTTACTAATATTTGTGGACTAATGAACACTCCTTTGGTTATTGGGTCCAGTTATTTTTTGTTCTTTGTTGACGATTTTAGTCGCAAAATGTGGTTGTATTTCCTTAAAACAAAAATAAGAGGTGTTTAGCATGTTTCAAAAGTTTGTCCTTAGTAGAAAGAGTCCGGTCATCAGATAATTACTCTTTAAGTCAGACAATAGGGGGGATTTTGTTCTTATGATTTGTCCAACTTATGTGCACATGGCATCAAGTGTCAGCTTACCACACCATACACCGCTCAGCAGAATGGTGTTGTTGAGCGGAGAAACCGCACAATCACTGAAATGGTTCGGTCTACGTTGGAACATAGAAGTGTTCAATTTTTTTTTTGGGCAAAAGCATTTTACATTTCTGTCTATCTTCTGAACCGGTCTCCCACACAAGCCGTGAAGAAGAAGACCCCAAAGGAAGCTTGGTCTGGCAGGAAGCCCAAAATCAGTCACTTGAAAGTCTTTGGCTCTATAGCTTATGTTTGGATTCCAAATGCCAAGCGCACCAAACTAGATTCCAAGATCTAGAAATTCATGTTCATAGGATATAGTGAAAACCACAAAGCTTATCGGTTGATTGATGTAGACATTGATTGTATCATATTTAGTTGGGATGTTTTTGATAAGAACTAGGGCCTTTTCATCTCTCTTCTCCTGTTTTGAGCCTTGAGGATCAACCTTTGAAGGCTAAGGATTAGGGTGTTTGTCTTCACTTAAGTCCACCTGATGGGAGGGATTCAGTCAACTTTGACTTTAAAGTTGTGGAGTCTCTTGGGTATGTTATTGCACCGCCCGACTTTCCTCAAGAAGATGTTGATCTACATCTTGATGAACTTGTTCTAGCCATCCTAGGTCCAGTTGCTTCTCCTGAATCAGATGTTGGCACTTCTACTTTTCGGGCTAAATGGTGGGCCAAGACCATAGGTGATCTTCATGATGATGAGCTTTGTTGTCCTCATTTTTGGATTCTAAAAAATGTGACAACCCTTACAAATTTTTGCCTAAAAAGTGTCATTTTTGTCTCCAAGGCACGTTTTACGAGGTACAAAACTCACATTTGATAGTGTCAAATCATTGGGGGTGTCTTTTCCATCATTGTCTAAGTTTTGGTGAGTTTTGGTCTTCCTTTTCCTAGCTTTCTGTGCAATTTCGGGTTTCAGAACAGTCACTACAAGTTGAAGATTTTACTCTATGGCATGCTTCCTGAGGCAAAATTTTGACTAATTCTTAGACTGGCTTAATCTTCAGTCCATCCTCGAACTATGTTTCGAATTTCGTCAAATTCTGGGTTGTTTGCTATGTCTTTCCTTCAATTTCGGGTTTTAAAACCCCGACTGCAGGTGGAGAATTTTCTTCAAAATGCAATTTTAAATAATATTCATTGTTTTGGTCTTTGTAGGGGAATTTTTGGCTTATTACATGTGCTCTTTTATTTAAAAGATGTTACTTGTAATTTGTTTTAAATTTCTCCTTTGTTGTTTTTATCATTTTTATTGTTTTTTGGTCTTTTTTAGTTAAAATAGGGATTTTTTGGCTAAATTACAAGTAAACTTGCAGTTTGGTCTAAAAACCCCTACTTTAATGGTTTTTGCATGTAATAGGGATTTTAAATCCTCATTACATATGTGCAAGTATTTCTAATTTGTTGTAGGGATTTTATTTCCCTTTTACAAGTAATTAAAACTTGTATTCCTCTCCAAAAACCCCGATTTTGCCTTGCAAGTGCATTTTTGACAATTTTAAACTTGTCATTTGTCTAAAAAATCCCGATTTTTGCTTGGTAAGTGAAAAAGTAAATTTTAAACTAGCTATTTGTCTTAAAAATCCCGATTTTGCCTTGTAAGTGAAAAAGTGACAATTTAAAACTTGCACTTTGGTCTAAAAAACCCGATTTTGCTCATAAAGTGCATTTTTGACATTTTAAACTTGCTATTTGGCCAAAAAATCCCGATTTTGCCTAACATGTTGAAAAAGTGAAATTTTAAACTTGTTATATTCTCCAAAAAACCCGATTTTCATTGTTTCATGCATTTTAAACTTGCCATTTGTTCCAAAAAACCCAAATTGCAAGGAAAAACGTTTTTTTTTTGAGGATTTTAAGCAAATTTTTGTGGAGATTTTTTGGGAGATAGAAGGCATTTTGGATTCCTTCCTATTTCCATGCATTTTCAAACACCTTTCACGCCACATGGAGGTTAAGTTTGCTGTTTTTTTGGTTTATAATAGAAAACATGTTTTTACCAAAAACCACGTTTTTTGGCCATTTGGAATGCCACGAATCAGCAATGTTATGAATCGTTTTGGCTTGGTATGCTAAGGCGTTGAGGTTAGAAAGAGTCTTGGCCATTTTCCATGCCATTTCTCATGCATTTGCTGCCACGTTTTTAAGTTTTGGGCTTTTTTTTCAAAAACGTGGCTAGGGTTTTGGAATACGGTTAATTTCTTTTTAAGAGATATTCTTCTTTATTTCAAAGATTGATCATCTTTTGGAGAGGCATTTTCAGATTGGAGCAAGGTAAGATTTATTTTCTTCTTGTTTCATTTTTCTTGTTTTCTTGTTTTCTTGTTTTTTCTTTCTAGTTGTAAATTTGTAAATGGTTGGTTCTTCCCCAAAAATCGGTTTTTGTGAGAGAGATTTTCCCCTTTGATAGCAATTTGTGAATTGCGTTGTTCTTCCCCATTTTCCCTCTTTACTTGTATTCGGGATTTTAAATCCCGATTACAAGTTGGATGAAAATCATTGTTCTTCCCTTACGGATAAAAGATTTAACCATCTTTTGTTTAAATATGAAGTTGCAAAGATGAAAATACCCATTCTTTCAAAATCGGGTGTTTAGAACCGGATTACATGTTGAAAGTTCTTCCCATTTTCTTGAAGATGATCTTCCCAAAATCTTTTCATATTCATTTCCATCATCCGTACATACCATTTCATCCATTCATTTCACACCTTCATTCATTTTCCCCATTTAAAAGTCTACCTGCAGTCAGCCATCCAGAACCCAAAATTGGTCCAAAATGCACTCAAAAAACACTTGAAAATGAGTTTTAAAGGTCCAATTACAAGTGCAAACTTGTAGTTACCCATTACACATATGAAGTTGCATGTTTGCTCCCCACAATTGCAAGTTAATGCTCTTGTTTATCCCACACATGTAACGCAGCTTCCAAAACCCGAAATTCACTTGTGAGCCCATTTTTGCATCAATTTCTCTCTTCCCTTGTCAGTTCGGTTTGCACACACGATCTACCAAATCAATGGATTAAGGCATGGGCCTTATTTTGCAAGCAAATCTTAAGAATGAAGGATGATACAAAGAAGAGATACAACAACAATTCATGGTTGAGAGCATAGAATGCTTTCAAGATAAAGATGGTCATGACATGAAAAAAGGAAGGCACCCGTTCTTGAAAATCTAGTACTACCACAAGCAAGAAGATAAGGATGCAAGTTCCCGTTCCGGTTCAAGATGTCTTTACCACTCCAGAATACTTCAACTTCTAGCATGCTGAAGCGACATGAAGATCATCACAGACAAAGAATGTTGCAGTTAGAGTTGTGTCTTTAGACACATGGAATAGTTTTAGTTATGCATTTGTAATTTTGTTTTGACAAGTTACATGTAAAAGTATTTTTTGTAAAATGCAAGTTACACATTACTTGCACTTTTGTAATTACATGTAAGGCAACTACAAGTTGTGTCCGATTAGGACTTTAGTTGGAATAAGTCTTAGTTAGTTATTGAATGAGTCTTGGTGGTTGAGAGAATCTCTCAAGTTAGTTAGGATCCTCCCACCTTTTTCTCAAGGCTCCTCTTCTATAAATACTTGAGGGGTTTGTTGTAATTGATATCTTTTGGAAAACAAGCAAAAACTCTGCCAAATTTACAGCAAGAAGTCTTTGAGCTTATGTATGTGAATTGAAGGTTTTAAAGAATAATAAAGAAGGATTACTCAAGTTTTGAGTCTTTGAGCTACATGTTTGAGTTTGAATCTTTTTATTTCTTCTATGCAAAGTGTTTCTAAAGGAGCTTAGTCCAATCTGATTTGCAATCTTTGAGCTGCAAGTAGAGAAGATTAATTAAAATAGGAAAATCTCTAGAAGGAGCAGCAAGTCTTTGAGCTTGTGTCTATTCTTGAGGAAAAATTACTGTTTGATAAGAAATAGCAGCAGGTCTTTGAGCTTGCATTAGTTCTTGTCTTTGTGTTGAAAGAATAGATTATTCCAGTCTTTGAGTTGTTGTCTTTTATTCATTGTAAAATTTAGTATAGCAAAGGGTAGATAGGATTTCCAATAGTCAAGTCTTTGAGCTTGATATTGCTGTCCTGTCCCGAAGGAAGTGACGGAAGTCTTTGCGCTTTCAGGGAAACTTCATTTTCTTTTTCTCATTTCACTTGAAAGTAGTTACTGTTGTACATATTCAATCGCTATCCTTTTCTGTGAAGAGAAAAGGATATTGTCTTTCTTGAAGAAAGAAGGAAGATTGCTGTACCATCCTGTTTTTATTTCAGTTTTAGTTAGATAGGGGGAACCTTCCCTTAATTAGGAGAGTTTTTACTCGTGTGCTATGGTTGAAACCACAATTTTGTATATTTCCCCAAGTGTACAAAATTTTCAACTAACAAGCTCATTGAGGGTAGATCATCTAGAAACAAGAGCAAGCGGCAACATACAGTAAATTTTGCTTTTATGGCCAACATTCATAGTGTTTATGAGCCTCAAACATATATAGAGGCTAAAGTTATACTTGAGTGGGAAAAGGTTATGGAAGCTGAACACCATAGTTTTCTGAAGAACAATACTTGGGTCTTGTTTAATCTTCCACCAGGGAAGAAGCCCATTGGCTACAAATGGGTGTATAAAGTTAAGTATAAGGCTGATGGAACCCTTGATAAGTACAAGGCTCAACTAGTTGCTAGGGGGTTCTTACAAAAGAAGGGCATTGACTATGAGGAGAATTTCGCTCCCACAACAAAAATGAGTACCATTTGGCTTGTCCTTGCCATTTCAGCTTAGTTTGGATGGAAAGTCCATCAAATGGACGTTAAGAGTGCATTCCTCAATGGTGAGTTGTAGGAAGAAGTCAATATGATGCAGCCTCCTGGTTTCAAGGTTTCCAATAGAGAACACCGTGTTTGCAGACTGGTGAAAGCACTCTATTGCCTAAAACAGGGTTATCGGGATTGGTACATAAAAATTGATAAGTACCTCAATCATCAAGGCTTTCAGAGAAGTCCTTCCGATTTCAATATGTATGTCAAAACTATTGGTGGTGATATTCTTCTACTTGTCCTCTATGTTGATGATCTGATTATTACTGGTAGTTCGACACTTTTAATCAAGTAGATCATACAGAGTTTGTGCCAGTACTTTGACACAACACACTTGGGATTTTTGCATTACTGCTTAGGTGTTGATGTTTGGTAGACAAATAATAGTATCTTCATCTCTCAATCAAAGTATGAAAGGAGTTTGTTGGATAAGTTCTAGAATCCACACCTATGGAGAAAGGGCTAAAGTTGTCAGCCAAATCAAATTTCTTTGTGGTGGATGAATCTGCGTTTAGGCAACTAGTGGGTAGTCTCATCTATCTCACCGCCACTAGATTTGACCTTAGTTATGTTGTGAGCTACATCTCTCGCTTAATGAGAGCTCCTAAAGCTGAACACTTGGTTGTAGCGAAGCTTGTGCTGAGATATGTGAAGGGCATTTCTGACATTGACATTCTGTATGGTAGAAGCAAAGATCCTAGACTCATCATTTTCATAGACTTAGATTGGGCAAGTTTTGCTGATGACAGGAAATCTACATTTGGGTATGTCTTCAATCTAGGCATTGGTGTAGTCATGTGGACCATCAAGAAGTAGTGGGCAGTAGTTTTCCCCTTGACTGAAGCAGAATATTGGGGAATTATTAAAGCAGCTTGTTAGGCAGCTTGGCTTTGAAGGATGTTTTTTGACATGTAAATGTCTCAAGCAGCTCCTTCACCCCTATTTTGTGACAATCAAGGGGTGCTCAAACTTGCCAAAAATCCAGTATTCCATAAGCGGACCAAGCATGTTGAGCTTCATTGTCATTTCATTCGCAAGCTTGTAGAAGATGGATTGGGTTGCAATATGTTCTAACTGAGGATTAGACTACAACATCCTCATGAAGTCTCTGAGGCTAGACAAGTTTGTAAAATTTAAGGGGCAACTTGGTGTAATTGATAGATTGACCATTAAGGGAGGGTATTAGAATAATATTTGCATATCTTATTATTAATGGTCAATAATGTATTTTTAGTGTAATCTTAGTTAGATTAGGTTCTTTCTAATTCCGTTCTCAGTGAATGATTGTTTCTTTAGGAAACATCGTCTTTGTTATTGCTATATGTACATCTTCATTCATTGAATAAAATAATGCAATTACCATTGTAACACACACACACACACACACACATATATATTGATTGATTGATTGATTGTTATTATTACTTTATTTGTCCATATCAATTGGGAAAGTGATAAAATTTTACAATTTACCCTACAATATTCACAGCAGAATGACAGCAAAGCAATATCATAAATTGCGGACTGTTAGCGGCTAACAGTGATCCTTATTTGCTATGATAATTCTTTGGATTTAGATGATCATAAATATTAAGCAGTAGATGTCTTAATCACCATGGTATGAATTAAATTCCAGATTGCAATATATAAACATTAACCAGTGATATGATTCAAATGGCCACAATTTAAAATGACCATAGTAACCAGCAATTATAATAACCAGAATAGAGTGCGGAATAATTGAATCTTATCAAATGAATATTCAGTGCACAGTTAAGGAATAAAAATAAAATACAGAATGAAAGTGCCACAGACAGTTATTATGAAACTAACAATCGATTACCTGACCATTGAATAGAAGTGGGAAAATAAATTAAAATATGAATATGTTTGCCTCACAAAGGGCTGCTGAAGGTGCAGCAATGAATTTGCCAACCTCAACACTTGCGTGCTAAAGGCTGCTACTCAGCTGATATGAATTTCTTCTTTGAGCTTGGGCCTTTTTGTCCAGAAACCACTTTGCCTCCAAAGGGTTTTGTCCCCTAGATCCTGCTACCAAGGGCAGTTGTCCTTGAAAGCTCCAGTGGAAAATTGACTTCATGAAATTAATAGTCTGGGTGCTAGAATTTGCCCTTACAGACATTATTTTTGGTCTCTTATATTCAAATTAATTTTCCCTAATATCATAATTAAGGATACTTTATTGGAGTGCCCAATTAAAGCGATAATTGGGCCATAAGATTGAATTTTTTGGCCAACCAATCAGGAAAGGGACATGACACTTAGCCTCACTGGAGACAGACCTTTGCAAAAGACAACCTACTGAAGTTCCATGAGAAACACAAACACCAAGTGGAAAATGCAGGATTTTCAAATTTACCCTAAAAACTTTACCCAAGATCTTTGGCATTGTTGTTACCAAGTTTCTATATTGATACTGAAAATGAAAGCCCATATTAATAGAAATTGACATTCTCATTGGTTTCTAATTTTCCTAATGAAAAGAAAATACAACTATTTATATGCCCTATTGGATGGATGAGTCACAATGACTAGTGGTCAAGAGTGTTGGTGTAAACAAGGGTATTTTCTATTTGGTTCCCCCCTTTGTAGTGTGAAGAACACGACAAATTATCCTACTAGTTCCTAGTTAGATCCATTTTCACACATGTTCACATGTTAGGCTTACGTAAGAAGTTAGGAATCTTTCTAGAAAGTTCTTGTAGTCATGGGATCTTATCCCCTAGCTGTTCACATGACATAGGATTAAGACATTTGTCATCATCGAAGGTAGTCGGACCTCTCAACCTTGCCCATATAAGCAAGGTCTCATATGGTACATTTCGTATTACATATGCACCTTATTGATCACATTTGATCTATATATTTTGCATCCATTATTGCTGTTGATGAATGATAGCATCGGTCAGACGACAGAATGACGAATTAATATGAATCCTACATAAACATGTTAGTATGTATGTATGTATGTCAGTCCACCATGTGAACTGACATACATACACACACATATTTCATTCTTGTGTGAATAAAACATAATCATATTTCATGCCGTCTTTCTATGCCTGAATGAATCTCCATTTTGATCTGTATGTGATCAGATCCTTGTCTTTTCTCTTGCCGTGAATCGTGGAAGGATATCCAAGGCTTAATACATCCAATGAGTTCAAGGTTGCATGATTGTATTGATTGATCAAACATTCAGGTTCGCATTTATTAATATCGAACTTATAAATAAATCGGCGGTTGTGTTTGTGAATTAGTTAAATGATAGTTAAAAAATCTTTAGGCAAACGCATCCCTTGGGACACGTTGTGTGTGGACATGCCTCCACGCTTGTGGAGACATGTCCCCACATAACGTGCCCCTATTGAAGATATAAATACAAACCGATTTCAAAGGAGAAAATAATAGAAATAAAAAATTATGATCTCTCCATTGAATCAGCAAATACAGTGTTAGAAATTAAACTCCAACTCCATTAACATATTGTTGACTTTCATCTTGAAGGATTAGAATTCTAGATATTAAATCTGCACATTGAACAAATAATATTAGTCTGATATAAATTTAATCCTATTTTAACATGGTATTAGAGCCTTGGTAAAGGAAGATCCAAGATTAAGTTTGAGATATCAGACCATTATTTATTCAATATTACAGTCACACTTCATTCTTCAAAATGTCAAGCATGATCAGATTTGAAGATCGACTTGAAGGAGCCAACAATTTCATCTCTTGGAAGCTAAGAATCATGATGCTTCTAAAGGAGAATAAATTATACTCCTTCGTGAAAGAAAAGAAAACTGAGCTTGAAAATGAACCTGAGAAACTCAATGGATTGAAAGCAATGAGAAAGCCATGAAACTTATAGTGGATGGAGTCAGAGATCATATTGTACCTATATTGGCAAAACATGAAATTGCATACCTTATGTTCAAATCTCTTGAAAGTGCATTTGAAATAAACAATACAGGTAGAACCCTTGCCCTAAAAAGACAAATCAACAATATAAGTATGAACAAGGGAGAATCTCTCAATGCATACTTCATAAGATTCATTGAACTAAGGGATCAACTATCAACAGTTGGTTATGAAATTGATAGCAAGGAATTGACTCTAATAACCTTAGGCGGTCTTCCAAACTCATGGGAATATTTTGTTCAAGGAATAAGCGCAAGATCCAAGCTCCCCAAGTTTGATCGATTAAGATCTGTCTGTCTACAAGAAGAGTCAAGGCAAATAACAAAGGGAAAGCAGAAATCCATAGATGAGGATATTCATGTACTCAACACAAATTCTCATAAGAAAGGGAAGAAGAAGAACTTTAAAAGGAAGAGAAATTATCATGGAAAAGGTTCATCCAAGCAGAAGGACCTATCACAAATTCAGTGTTTTAGGTGTGACCAATACGGACACTATGCAGTCAAGTGCCCTAACAGGACAAAACAAGCCTCATTTGCTAAAACAGGGAAGACGAATATAGACCATGATTATGAGAAATTTGCCTTCTACTCAGCATTATCCAATCAAGTTTCAAACAAATTAAATACATGGGTAATTGACAGCGGATCATCTAGGCACATTACAGGATACCGAGATCACCTAGAGACCATGATGGAAGAATCTGACGAAGAAGTTACAATTGGGGACGAATCGACACATCTAGTAAAAGTTGGAATATGTGCCAGGTATTAAGAAAAAATTAATATCTATATCAGCCCTTGAAGATGACGGATACAAAATTACATTCATGGAAG
The DNA here is from genome assembly GCF_030272615.1 of Cryptomeria japonica. NCBI lineage: Eukaryota > Viridiplantae > Streptophyta > Pinopsida > Cupressales > Cupressaceae > Cryptomeria > Cryptomeria japonica. Next base: position 761,302,473 of record NC_081408.1, on the reverse strand, counting down.
GAAAAGACCTAGCATGGGCAAAAAACGCAACCATAAAAAAGGCTCAAACTATAGGCATAAGGAAAGGACACCTTTACAAACTTTGCACTGAGTTGAATCAAGCTCTCATACATGAGACGTCTGACCCTAACGAGATCTGGCATCGAAGATTAGGCCATATTCACTTTCGTGCCCTAACTTCCATGGATGAATTTGTAACCGAACCACCTAAAATGATTCAAACTCACAATGGGGCATGTAAAGGATGTGCCTTGGATAAAAATAATAAAAGTACTTTTCCTAATAGTTTGAGTAAAACTAAAGCTGTGTTAGAATTAGTTCATTCTGACTTATGTGGACCCATGTCCATACCCTCCATAAGGGGGATTTTTGTATTATGTAATTTTCATTGATGATTTCTCCAGGAAGACCTGGATATACTTTTTAAAGTGCAAAGAATCAAAAGAGATCCTTAATAGGTTTAAAGAATTGAAAGCTATCACTGAGAATTCTTTTGTAAAGAAAGTTAAAATACTTAGAACTGACAATGGAAAAGAATACACTTCTGAAATTTTTATAGAGTTTTGTGTACATGTAGGGATTAAGAGGGAGTTTATTGTACCCTATAATCCCCAACAAAATGGAGTTGCTGAGAGGAAAAACATGACCATAGTAGAAGCAGCCAGAGCTATGCTTTATGATCAAAACCTAGGAACTTCATTCTGGGCCGAAGCTTCAAATGCAGCCATATACATTCAAAATAGATGTCCTCACTCACATTTGGAAAATAAGACTCCTGAAGAAGCCTTTACTGGTGTAAAACCAGATATTAGTCACTTAATAATGTTTGGGTGCCTAGTCTACATTCATGTGCCCAAAGAGAAGAGACTGAAACTAGAACCTTCTAGGAGAAGAGGAATTTTTGTAGGCTACAGTGAAACCTCAAAAGCTTACAAAATATATATACCTGGACAAAGACAAATTGAGCTAAGTAGAGATGTCATCTTTGAAGAAGGCATTGCCTTTAAGAAGTCCAAGAGATCAGATGAGGTAGAAACACCTGATTCACATAAAAGGATGGAAGAAGATATTTCCCCTGAGTTTCAGAGGGAGTATACAGATGAAACTACAAATGAAAGTCAGATTCTACCTAAGACTCAAGAAGAGGAACTAGAAAATAATCACAAGAGACCACTTTGGGCCAGAAAGATGATGCATGAAGCATAAATCCTTACAGCACCCAAAGGAACATTCAGAGAGAGCAAGAGGCCTTAGAAATTGACATATGGTGCATTAATGAGTGAAATCATAAATTCTGAACCTACTGGTGTTATAGAGGCCCTCAAGCATTAAGTTTGGAAGGATGCTATGATAGAAGAGTACCAATCCATTCTAAAGAATAATGTTTGGGATATAGTTCCTAGACCAAAAGAGAAATCTGTTGTCTCCTCCAAATGGCTTTTCAAGATCAAACATGCTGCAGATGGCAGTACAGAGAAAGATAAAGCATGTTTTGTTGCCAAAGGATTTTCACAGAAAGAAGGTATTGATTATGAAGAGACATTTGGACATGTTGCCCAGTATACTTCTGTTAGAGCAATCATAGCTATTGCAGCTGCTAAAGGATGGAAGATCCATCAGATGGACGTGAAAACTGCATTCTTAAATGGGACTATTGATGAGGAAGTCTATCTAGAACAACTTGAGGGCTTTGTGATTCATAATGCAACTTCACATATGTGCAAATTAAAGAAAGCTTTATACGGACTTAAACAGGCTCCCCGAGCTTGGTATGAGAGGATCGACATCTATTTGTTGGGTCTAGGGTTCACCAAAAATGATGCAGATCCAAATCTTTACTTAAAAGTAATTAATGGTGATATTTTGATACTTATCCTATATGTTGATGATCTGCTAATTACAGGAGAAGATCATCTTATTATTCAATGTAAGGACCTGGCATCAAAATTTGATATGAAAGACTTGGGCAGTTTACACTACTTCCTTGGATTGGAAGTTTGGCAGAAACCTGGTATTTTTCTAAATCAAGGGAAATACACCATAGATATTCTAAAAAGATTTGGAATGTGGGGCTGCAGACCTATGTCAACACCCATGGAAACCAACTTAACATAAACTAAAAGAAGCAATGGCAGAATCCAGACTTGCTAACCCCACTCTTTACAGACAGATTATTGAGTCATTGATGTACCTGGTTAACACTCGACGAGATATTTGCTATGCAGTAAATGCCTTGAGCCAGTTTATGTGTGAACCTCGAGAAATACATCTTGTTGCTGCTAAGCATATATTAAGGTACCTTCAAGGTACTATTGTACTTGGACTCAAATATAAAAATGATCATCTAAATCTACATGGTTACTCTGATTCCGATTGGGCTGGAAGTGTGACTGATAGGAAAAGCACATCAGGATGTTGCTTCAGTTTGAGATCAGCTATGATTTCTTGGATATGCAGAAAACAGTCTTCAATAGTACAATGCTCAACAGAAGCCGAATACATTGCAGCATCTTTGGGAGCTAGAGAAGCAGTATGGCTCCAAAAACTACTTGTGGGATTATTTGGAGAGCCTCTAAAGTCTACTATCATCCACTGTGACAATCAAAGTTGCATCAAATTGTCTGTAAATCTAGTGTTCCATGATAGATCGAAGCATATAGAGATTCCTTACCACTATGTGAGAGACATGGTAGAAAGGAATGTGATTCGGATGGAGTATATTAATACAAGTGATCAAACAGTTGACATTCTTACCAAACCTCTCCCCAGAGTAAAAGTTGAATACTTCAGGAAGAAACTTGGTATGATTGAAATGTAAGTTATTGAAAGAATTTCTAAATTTCTATTGTATTAATATAAATAAAGATGTTTAAAGCGTAAACTCTTTTGTCATATGTGTGATTCTATGACTTATGGGCCTGCCCTGTGTACATTATTGAAAGGTGACAACTTTACAAGGATCTATCCACTATCATGATGATTATCATGTGACTTGATATTCATGGACATATCATGATAGTTTATATTTCTTGGGCTTAGTGATAGATATCACAAGACTTGATATTAGTTGAATATCATTATGCTTCTTATGAGATGATCATGGTGGGTATTATGTGACGTAATATCCATGAAAATGCCATGACCTGCTATGATAGACATCATGAGATGTGATGTCAGTGCGCATATCATAACTAGGATGCTCATGTGACTTGATGTTCTTAATTCATCCTTCAATATCACGAGTTAGTTGATATCTCCATACTTAATCATCTTCCCTTAGCTAAGAGGGAGTGTTGATGAATGATAGCATCGGTCAGACGTTGGAATGACGAATTGATATGAATCCTACATAAACATGTTTGTATGTATGTCAGTCCACCATGTGAACTGACATACATACACACATACTTCATTCTTGTGTGAATAAAACATAATCATATTTCATGCCGTCTTTCTATGCCTGAACGAATCTCCATTCTGATCTGTATGTGATCAGATCCTTGTCTTTTCTCCTGCCTTGAATCGTGGAAGGATATCCAAGGCTTAATACATCCAACGAGTGCAAGGTTGCATGATTGTATTGATTGATCAAACATTCATGTTCGCATTTATTAATATCGAACTTATAAATAAATATTGTGTTTGTGAATTAGTTAAATGATAGTTAACAAATCTTTAGGCAAATGCATCCCTTGGGACACATTGTGTGTGGACATGCCTCCATGTTGTAGAGACATGTCCCCACATAACGTGCCCCTATTGAAGATATAAATACAAACCGATTTCGAAGGAGAAAATAATAGAAATCGAAAATTATGCTCTCTCCATTGAATCAGCAAATACAGTGTTAGAAATTAAACTCCAGCACCATTAACATATTGTTGACTTTCATCTTGAAGGATTAGAATTCTCGATATTAAATCTGCACATTGAACAAATAATATTAGTCTGATATAAATTAAATCCTATTTTAACAATTGCAAATTTATGCACTTGATCTTTACTCTTGTAGGAAGACATTCTGGTTTTGCATGTGATTTTGGGAGCTTGAGTCCACTTGACTCTAACTTGGTATTAGATTAAGAGCTTCAGATTTGCAAATCAACTTCTTAGACTTGAGAGTGATTTGTGCATGAGCTTTTGCTAGATTGTGAATCTTGGTGGATCTTGAAAATTTGAGTTTTCTTTTCTCTTGCATCCAAATACGACTTGGAGAATTAGAGAAACACTGTTTTGGAAAATTTGAGTATGCTCTTCCTTGTAATTTTGTATTAAACCTTCATTTGGGAGATTTTTTGGTTCAAATATGAGCTCACCATTGAGTTCAGGGTGCCCAACAAAGTCAATTTTGCTTTTTGTTTCATCCAAATTGGATGTGCGAGGCCAAATCTACAAGGGTTTGAAGTTGGGAGGTGGTTGCCAAATCTATAAGGTAGCTGCAATATTGGAGTCTTTTGGATTTAAGCATACCCTACCATTTTGTTCGGAAGGCCAAGAACCTTGAGATTGATTATCAAATCTTCAAAATATGAGTACTTTGCCCAGGCCCTCAAGGAATTTTTTTGCCTATATTTTGATTTTCAGAATAATTTTCAAAATTAATAAATAAGTAAAATAAAATTTGGTTGGGTATGCTTATGTCAACAGAATACTTGTGGGCCCAACGAGTGCCTCGTGGTGCCACTGCAAAGGGCAAGGTAGTTGGTGGGCATTTTTAAAACCAACAAAAGAATATTCTTTATTCTGTTTGGGATTCTATTTCTCAAGAAAATTTGATAGAAGAATATTTTGATAGAATATACTGCTTTGTCAAAAAGAATATTTGGTTAACTTGGAGAAAATATTGATGAACTTTAGTTTTCCAACTACTAACATCAGGAACCAATCCCCAACCTACTTGCTCCCTCACTATATACATTTTGGTTTTGGCATTCCAACTTTGAATGGCCATAACTTAGGCTCAAGATCTCCAATTTTAGAGCAATTTGATTTGGGGTAGAATTTCATGCAATAACCTGATTTACAAATGTACAAATACCCTGTATAAATGGTAGAGGTGTGATGAGGTAGCAATAACTGCCATCTAACTACCAAGTGAAAAAATTAAATGTACTATGAACATTATTAAATAATGTGCAATTAATATCTAATAATTTAATATGTTGCTTACCTAAGGAAAACTTAATTAAATGTGAGTGGAATAAAACCACTTTTGCACCAACACTTGTGCAGATTGTAGAAGGGGGAAGGTGGTTTTTAGGAAAGCAAGAGAAACAAGTTTATTGGTATTAATCCTCACAAGATTATCAACTCCAATATTTGTTATCTATCCTTGCTTAGGACTTGCACCTATGATGTTGAGAAAGTGTTTTTTGGAATGCATGTAGGTTTAGTTGGGAATTTGTAGTTCTGAAATTATGTTTCTTGAATCACTATAATGTTGGTATTTACATATTTATGAAATCTTCGCTATCCTTCTTGTTGGTTGTTACATTATATTGGAATTTGTGTGTGTGGCTGCCTTGAGTTATTGCCCATGTTTGGGCAACCAAATATTGGACTACATAAATTGGTATTAGAGCTGCTCAAGCTCATGGGATTGTTGAAGAAGTCAATCTTGAAGGCCTTGAGGGGTTTTGTTGCAAGTGTTTGGATTGTATAGTTGTACAAGGCTAAGAAGAAAAGATGGCACATGGTAATGCTAGAGTGGCAGAGATGCTTAAGGGCAATGGTAGTAAGGTAGAAGAGGCCTTGGAAACAGCACAAAGGAGAGGTATACCTGTTGACAATATAAGTGAGGATGAAAAAAAATCATAAGAACCAACTGAACAAGGAGGATAATATATGAACGAGCCTTTCATAAGGGGTAGTATCTGTTATTGAAATTGACCATGGTTAGAGACGTCATGCTATAACGCAAGTTGAATGCTGAAGAGCTCATGGAAATGATTGCAAAGATGGATAAGTAATTTAAAAATTGAATTTAGAACAGCCCAAGAGGGTGAAGCTTGCTGGTACCAAGTTGAAGGGTCATGCATGCCTTTGATGGGATCATGTACAGTTTGAGAGGAGGGGAAAAGAAAAAATTCGATTATGGGATCAAATGGTGGCAAAGTTGAAGTTGAATTTTCTACCTACAAATTACAGTCTAAAATTGGTCAAGAAATTACAGAACTTAAACTATAGAGAGTTGATTATCAAAGCTTATATCAAAGAGTTTTATCTTCAACATTGAGCTAGCTATGTAGGGGATGATGAAGAAAATGTTGCAAGTTACATCAATGGACTTTGCATGGCTGTTTAGCATGATCCTAGTGAGATAGGTAGAATAAGCCTACTAGCGTGCTTTGAGAGCACATGAGAAGCTAGTTAGGAAGCAACATAAAAATTCTAGAGGAAGAGGACAATTTGATGAAGATATAAGACGAAAAAATAGTGAAAGAGAGCATCACTTCTTGAATTCACAATTGCAATCAAGAACCAAGAGGAAGGTGTAGATGTAGATGGTTCACTTACTATTGATGTGGAGAAGTTGACCATGGGATCTTCAAGTGTCCACAAGAACAACAATATTGTAGCGGTGAGGTTTCTATGAAAGGAAAGAGTAAGACTAATGCAATGTTGGGGACGATGGTAGGGATGTTAAATGTTAAAGCATGGGAAGAGATAGATGATATAGTTACCTATTTTTTTATGCCATGCCAATGTATTTCATATGACACATCCCCCTTATTTTAAGAACATGTTGAAGAAAACAAACAACAATGGTTCCTCATATGTCCTCTTTAGAGAACATTGGCTACACACCAATCTCCTCGACAAACAATGTTTGAAGGTAAGTTTGTTGATGGAGGATATGAGGCAAACCTAGCTAAAGATAGGTCGATCACTTATCATGGATGGGTAGGCGAATATTAGACATCAACCATTCATCAATATCATAGTCACATGTGTACCTAGCTCTTGTTTTCTTAGAGTTTTTGATTGTCCAAGGAAGTGCAAGGGTGATTGGTTCCATAAAGGAGATTGGGTCCTCAAATGTTGTACATTTGGTCACCAATTTAGCATGTATATGTAAGTGTTTTGGTATAATGGTGGAGGGTACCTAAAACCACATTTTTTGGACCTTATGTTGTGTTCATGCATTGGACAATACATTGAAAGGTATAGGGAAGATAGATTGGGTGAAGAGAGTGGTGGCAGAAGTAAGAAATATACAAATGTTCATTTGCAACCACCAGTAAGTGATATATAAATGTTCATTTGCAACCACCATACATCAATTACTCCCTTTAGGACTTTTTCAAGGAAATAATTCCTCAAACTTGTGGATACTAGGCATGCTAACTACTTTATTTTATCAGAGAGGATGTTTGAGCTGCATGAACTTCTACAGTTAATGGTAGTTAATCTAGAGTAGGGTAGATGTGCAAAGGCAAATATAATTCAAAGAAAGGGTGTGAAGCAAAAGATCCTTGATGATGATTGGTGGTCCATTGTGAGGTAATTAATTTTGTAACTTGTAAATTATTTTAATTTATTGTATTAATACTCACTCTATCATTTGAGTCCTATTTTTTTTAAAAAAAATTGTTAATAGACTCTTACATCTTACTTATTCTGCAAGTTCTAGATATGCTGATACAGACTATCGTAGTTTGGGAGAGATTTATGAGACATTTGGCAACATGCATGAATAGATGAAGCAATCAATTCATTACAAGGATCTTGTTTTAGGATAACTTGAGGAGCATATAGGTCCATTGTGATGTGGCAGTTGAGTGATATGAACACCCTACTTTATATGGCAATGTCTACTCTAAATCCTAAATGCTATGGCATTGTGTTTGGGAGAGTGCTTTCTTATGATGATCAAAAGGTGAAAGAAGGGTTCGTGAAGGTCCTTCAAAAGATGTATAGCATTGAGTAGGCAAGTTTTTTTCGAGGATAATGGATTGCTTTTGTTGATCTTTAGGGTCCAACATTTAACAAACTAGAGGTGAGAAATAGATGGGGCTACATAAGCTCAATTTGATGCAAATGTATGTAGAGAGGGTCCACTTTCGGCTCACCTCCTTTCGCAAGTTGTTAGTTCCTCTGTTTTACATAGAACTTATCATTCAGTCAAGTTAGGGAATAGGCTTCCTTTTGATGAGTGGAGGAATTGGTGGCCTTGCATAGTGCCTCGTGACTTAAAGATTCATAGACTCTAGAGTATTGATAAACTCCAATTGCTTAGTGGGATGTTGATCCCAAAGATGCCGCACGTGTTGATGAGAAGGTGGCATAGGATGGATTGGTTGGGGTTGGATGAGGCATTTCCTCATGGTGGTAATGACTTAGATTCAAACTTTGATATTGATATAGGCAAAGACGAGGCAGAGGCATAGCAGTAGTATTTCTAGTTTACATTTTGTCATTTTGTAGTTGTAATCTTTTAGCCTTGTCATTTTGTTGTATGTGCACATTGTTAACAAAACTCAAATGATTGGACATTGAAATTTGTTAATATGTATGTTTTGTTGTGAATTCTCAATTCAGCCATAATGTTTCATAATATGGTTATATATTATATAATGAAAACGGTGAATGCCTTATAATATGAACATTTGAAAATTTCCTGTATTTTTATATTTCCCCTATTTTTTAATTGCCATACCCTAAAAAGGCCTCATGCTCTCTGCTGTCCTAGAAATGTGTCCCCAAGTTTCGTGCTGCCCTTGTCACAGAAATGCTGTGGAACATAGCTTTAAATTACATTTTAATTGTGAATATTGGTATCATTAACGTATTGGTGGTACAACTATTTAGTAGCTGAAACATTTGAGAGTAAATACTTTGATGACATTTAAAGTCTATAATATTGGCTTACTAGCATTTTTGTATCTTAATAGACATCCTTTTTTTTTTGCTTTATTTTTCATATGCACATGGAATTAGATGAATGGATAGATTAGTGGGTAGGGATGTGCTCTTGAACAAAGATGAGTGATATGGGGCGAATTTCCTGGATTTCAGAATCAGAATTCTATGACTATGTTTGGTCTCATCTGCATTTTTTTGAGTAAGAAGATATCTTATCTGAAATTTGTTGGACTTTGAGCAGGTTGAAGAAACTCCAGAATTGTTCGTTAGATTTCAGTTTCCTGCTGAAGATTTATCTGTGATGATACCTGCTTGCTGATACACGTAGCTAGATTCCATTGCATGGTTGTATTCATTTTTTGATCTTATGGAGGGAAGATATTGATTGCATGCTGGTTTCTATTTGTCTCTATTTCTAATCTTACCTTATTAACAATTGAAGATGTATACTGAGTACTCACATTCTGATCTCAATATGAGCAGATGTGGAGACGATTTGAGGAATTCTGGTTCCTAATTGTGACAAGTAAATAATGGTCATTTCAACATTAAAAAGTTACAGGCAAAAGAATTTGTAAAATAAAATGTTGTATCTCATTTTTAACAAAGATATGGTTAAACATTTGGTGGTTCATTTTTGAATTGGTCCTTCCCCATCAGTGCATCACTTGAGGAGAGGATAATTCTATTCTGGGAATTCTATAACTTGATCTTTCACCACTCTATTCCCAATTGCATTTTTTCATGCATATTGTGGTACTGGTTCTATACTTCCCTTGAAGACGTATGGAGAGGTCTTCAGGAGGAAGGAACCTACTTCTTTGCATAAGCTATATGTTTTTAACTTTTATGTAATTAGCTTTTCTATTCAGCAATCTGATTCGTGCTCTTTATTTGCCAAGCACTCCAAAACATATATTACTAGCTCTTCCATCCAGCAATCCGATTTGTGAACTTTGTTTTCCAAATACTGAAAAATATAAGTAGCTTTTCTCTTTAGCAATTCAAATTGTGCACTTTATTATGCAATTGCAATGTTGCATTTCATTCTGATTTCTTGCTGATTACATATTCAATTCTACATTGTTAATGCACAGAACACACAATACCACGAGAATGAACTAACCTATTTGATATCAAGCCTACTGGACAACTATCCTCCATTATTCCTATCACAGGGAATCTACTTAGGGTTAAAGGATGCAACTCTGGTTTGTGGTGCATTGTAAGCCCTTATCCTTATGGACAACATGTAGTAGTTATGTAGAACCACAACTGATTTAAATGAATTTTAGTTTTGTCCAGAGCATACGGAGAAATGACACTTTTAGAACTCTCTTCTGCTAGTATAAGCTATAGAGAAAATGTATTTTTACATTAATATCTTTTTTTTTTTAAATTTCAGAAAGGGTTCTCAAGAAAAGGTATTGAGGTTAGTAATATATGGCTCTCACTTATTAACATTATTGACTGACTTTTAATATACTACTTTCTTTCTCCAAGTTGGAGCTATGTCATTAGTTTGGTTGGGTGTGGATGATAGACTATCTTTTTTGTTTGTGTACTAAAGATTAAACAGAGAAATATATTCGATGGTACAATTCAAACAATTTTGCAGTCTTTTAGGAGCTTGCTGTTTAAATAATAAATGAAAGCTAATAAAACATTTCAGAAGGCTCTAGATCAAGTAATTTTTTCACTTATTTATAAAAATCGAAAATGAATCTACTTTAATCATCAAGCCCTAGGGTTTTTTACTATGCTTTTAAAACACACGTGGATTAGTAGTGTTTTTAGTTAGGCAAGCAACTACTTTTTCGATTGTCAACATATATGTTGACCTTTCACAAACAATGAATTATATATAAGATTGATTTGTTGGTGTTGGAAATAAGCCACACCCGGACCAATGATGGATTGGTCCAAGAGGGGCCAGTAGCTCAGTGGTAGAGCACTCCAACAGCGTATGGAAGGTCCTACGTTTGAGTCCTAGCTGGTCCATGTCCCAACATGGTATCAGAGCCAGGTCCAGTCTAGGAGCCCCAAACACATGAGAGGTGTGGCTTAAGGGGGGTTGTTGGTGTTGGAAATAAGCTACACCCGGACCAACGATGGACTGGTCCAAGAGGGGCCAATAGCTTAGTGGTAGAGCACTCCAACAACATATGGAAGGTCCTAGGTTCGAGTCCTAGCTGGTTCATATCAAAAACATGATTTATGTCAATAGGAAGAACAATTAGTATGTATGGTTGTGACAAATTGACAATCATATAAACTTATTTAATTTAAGATATAAAATGTAATTCTTTTTTTTGTCATGAGGGAGCATGATGTAAAAAACTTACAAACTGTTGCACAACTGATAACTATAATATCTTCATGTTGATTTTAATAGGAAATATATAAAAATTAAGGTTGAATTTGAGAATGTTTAGTGAACAATGGTTCAATTTTCTCTTATCTTTCTTTTGAATAATTTTTTCATAGAATTTTTCCATAAAAATATTTGGGTTGCTTAAGCTGCAAGAATCTATGTGGGATATACACATTATGGTTGCTTTATTAGTTACTTCATTGTGTTAAATGATCAAACATGGGACATGACATCATTCATCAATTGCTTTATTAGTTGCTTGATACTGTCTCTGAGTACAATACAACACACATGCTTTTATATGAACAAATATTATATCATTTTAATTTCAAGATCAAGTTTAAAACGACGAGATTTAGAATTAATCATATAAATTTCATTACGTCGAGAGGCGTTCCTATATAATCTCAGCACATCCGTGAAACATAAAGGAATGAGCAGTTAGAATTGAAGTGGCATATTAAATTAAAAATGTATGGAATTTGAAGAGTCTTGGCATTTCATATGAAATGCCAACCATTTCATCCATGTTGCATCGATGATGGAAGCCCATTAACTTCGTTTTCAATACAGATCTCTTTAATTTTGCGAGTGCTAGATATATAATAAAAGAAACAACTGGGGCTATTCAACATGCTAGATGCATCCATATGTGCAACGACAATCAAGTATATGAAAGATTGAATTGCACTATAAACTTCATTGGATTGAATCTAAAGAACTTGTGGTAAGCATCCAATATGATCTTGTTGTATTGAATTTTTTTTTGGATGACATTCAGAAATTTTGTTTGTCGTCCAAACAAATTCATGTTTGGTGTGGATTACGTGTGAATTATTATTTTAATTTAGTTTGATTATGGAGCAAAAGTGAAAATGAAAAATAAAAATAAATAATAGTCTTGAATTTCTTAAAAAATTATTTATGATTTTGTTTCAATTTAATTATCGAGTTTTAGATTGCCTTAACTTAATAATAAGAATCTTATAAATCTTTGTAGATCTTTAAAATGGTAGAAATATAATTGATATCTAAATAATTATGTTAGACAATCAATTATTGAAAATAAAAATATAATCTATTAATAATTCTTTGTTGAAAAGTTTAATCCATTATATTTAAATTATTATCAAATTTTTTCTTTAATCATATATTTATGTATACTTTATAGAAACAACCTTAGAAATAACTTAAAAAATTTAATTAAAAGGAGATAAAAAGGTCAATAACCCTTTTAAGTTAAAATAGGTGTAAAAGGTGAAATAAGCCTTTAGAAAATACTATCATAATTTAGGGCTAGAGTTTAATAAAGTTAGGTATAGTTTTTATTTATAATTACTGTTAGAGTTATAGTTAAATAAAGATTCAATTAGGCGATTGCCCTACTATCTATAAGGCCCCTACGGGTGAGAACTGATAGTTCACCTATAGAGGCATAGGCAACAATTTCAGTTCCAGATCTGAAGCCCATAGAATAGTAGGGGCCTTGCCCCCTTGCCGACCCCCCACCATCCCCCCCTTATCCCACCCCATCATAGTTTAGCGCTTAACTAAAGTTATGTCAACTTTAATCCTAACCCCAAGTTTTATCCTAGAGTAGCGTTAGTGTAATTAATTTATTTTATTTATCTCCTAAGATATAATTACACTTTACTTAAGCTTACTTATGAAATTACATAGGAGTAGTTGGAGCATTTCCATTTTAGGTGGACTCATCCTTTCCTAGGACATGCATAGTTATTTGTGTTGGGTGGTTATGTTCTTACTAGCTCCCACATACCCTTGCATTTCATTGAGCCATATGTCATTATTGCATGCTCTCATTTCCTTTCACCTTGCCTATATAAGTAGGCTTATGTACTTTGTTTATTAATCCAACTATTTGCATCTTGATGAGAATACCATTTGTTCTTATCTCTATTGTTCTCTCTTGTTTTGTGCTATTCAATTGACCTCTAAATCTTGGGTTGCTATAATCAATTCCTACATGGTATCAAAGCATATAGGGTGCCATTGATAATCATCTTTGGAGAGATCTTGGTGCATTTGAAGGTTGGCATATTGAGAGATTTGTGGTGAAGTGCATTTGAAGAGCGTCCTATGCCAAATTTGAGCCCACCATTGCATTCAAGAGGTTGTTTTCAAAAAAATTGATTATAAACTTGCTTATATTAAGTGAAAGTTGATTTCGAGGCAAAAATTCTTTTGCAAGCGGGATGTACGACCCTACCTACATAGGAGGTATGATTTTATTTAAATTTTTTTTTTTTAATTCTGCATATTTAATTTTTTATTTATCATAGAATTTTTTAGGTGTAAAAGTTCTATTTAAAAAAAACAAAAAGTTTTGTTTGGAGCAAGTGTTTTTTGTTTTCGAAGAGGGTACATGTTCGCAGACCTGCCCCCCTTCGTACCTTGTCAAACTTGCCTTGTTGGCAACGACTTCTCCATTCCAGCAATGGTGGCTTCTCCTTCCCAACAAGGATTGTTCCTCCAATGGCTCTATGTTCTGGAAACACCTCCTCCCGCCAGTAACTCCCTCAACTAGCCTTCCATTTCGACAACCTCCCAACGTTGACAACCCGATCTCAGTGACCGCTACTTCCTAACATGGGGTACCATGCGACCCGTGACCTAGGCTGTTCAACGTGCACAGTCAACTAAGCTACCGACCATGTTAGATCTGACATAGGCAGTCCTAGTCAACAAGTTATGACGTGCCACCTCATCGTACGACTTGCACAGTCATTCATGCCATGTTAGCATCTACGTGTTTGCCGTAATGGAAGACGCATCAATGTATGATCCACATACCTTGCCACATTAGTTGCCATGCCATCTTGCCACATAGACTTCCATACTGCTATGTCATCCTGCCACACAATCTTTTGTACTGCCACATCCTTTGACACGCCAAAGCCACATCAACAGTTTGTACAATATGAACATCCACATAGGAAGGCTTTTTTTGCATGACGGGCATACGACTATCAAATTTAATCATGTGTTTTGCTGACATTAGCATTGCGTCAACACTTTCTAAAATTTTGTAGACCCCTCCATTGAGGTTTCCAATTTTGTAGTCCAACTTTGAAGGCTCATATCTTGGTCATTTTGAGGCCTTTTTCAATGCAAATTTTTTTGATCTAATTTTTTGTGTACTTCATTGTGGTGTAGTTGGTTTCTAATTTTGGTGGACAAATTCTCCATTTTTTTTTAGTTTTTCACAACTATACATATCTAATCCTCGTTTCTGCAACTTTTAGGGCTTTGTTTAGGCTCATAGGACCTCCCTTTCAGGTGCCCTTTTTTTTAACAGTGCATAATTTTTTGTCTCCTTTTTTGTGGTTCTATCAATTTTATATCATTGAGAGAAAAAAACATCACGTTCAAAAGTTTTTCTTTTTTTGGCCTATTTGACATATGTCATGCTTAGATCCCACTAAGGTCTTTTGCATTAGTAATTAGAATCTGTTATAGCCGATTTGTGGTAGTTGTAAATCATTGAAATCAAAAGCGCACTTTGCCTTGGTTTACAAGTGGCCCATTGTACACACATTAAGTATAAAGTGCCAAATCATCCTTTTTGGTGGCTTTTTTATTGATGAATTGGGGAGTGTCTTGTGCCTCTCCACATCTCTTGTTCTCTTTCATTTTTTAGTTATGGGTTCTCCTAAATTTCCACTTTTAACTCCACATAATTATGCATCATCGAAAATGAAAGCATGGAGTAAATTAATGAAAAAATGACTGAATCATTACATTGATGGAATTGTTTAAGCACCACTGGATCCTAAAGCTGATTTAAATGGTCAAATGGAATGACTCACTAATAATACTATGGCTCTTGGAACATTGAGGAAGTATGTATCAAATGAACTTATGTTTCACATTGATAAGTGTAAGACAATCAAAGATGCTTGGGAAAATTTTGCTGATTTATATGGCCAAGTTGATGAGATTATGGGCTACAAGCTTGACAATGAAATCACAATGTTGGATCCTAAGTATTTTGGTACAATCCAAGATTATGTAACTAGAGCAATTGAGCCAAGAGAAAAACTCAAGGATCGTGGCATTGACAAGAAGGATGCACAATTGGTCTACAATTTGTTGGACAAGCTTTCATTAGAGTATGAAGCCTTTGTTTCTAGTTTCCAAACCCATTCGTTGACCTCAGGTAGTTCTTTTATTATACCATCATTTGGTTCATTCACAAAAATGTTGATGCTTGAGTGAGAAAAGTTGATCAACATGGGGATTGCCAAGTCTTCCAAGTCAATAGATTTGGTGGTTGATCAAGAGAATCAAAGGAATCACGACAAAGGAAAGAACCAAAAACAATCTAAGCGAAACCACACTAGGATAGAGAACAATCGTCCTCTTCACAAGGAGGCAATTCTTCCTCTTCTTCCAAGAAGGAAAATTCAACCAAGAAGGATAAACCAACTTGTTCATATTGCAAGAAAGTTGGTCATGATGAGCATCATTGTCACTTTAAGCAAATTGATGAGTTGACAAACATCATCAAAAAAGAACAACATCAATTTGCCATCCGCCTACAAGAAGGATTCATCTCCTTCCACTTACTCACAATCAAAAGGAAAAGGGCAAACATTTGTGGCAACTACAAGTTCTTCACAACAATTGATACTTGACTCATGTACCTCTCATCACATGGGTTCTATAAAGGAACATTTTTCTTCATTCTATCCATCCAAGGTACCTCACATTTTCATAGGTAATGATACTCAAGTGGAAGTTGAAGGGAAAGATTTGGTTGACATGGATGATGGAACATTTGAGAATTCTCTCTATGTTCCTAACTTGAGCACCAACTTTCCTTCAATCTACCAAATCACTCACTTTGGATATGGAAAGAAAATTGATTTTCTACCTGATTTAGTTGTGGTCAAAGAACTTGAGAATGATGCCTTGGTAATAGTGGGACAAGTTGATCACAACACTCGAATTTATTCATTCTTCCACTTTGTGCCTCATTCTCTTTTTACAACCTTTCTCACTCATTCAAATTTAGAAAGTAAGTTATTGCATGAGCAGTTTAGACATCTCAATCTTGCTATCTTCAACAACTTAGCTCCAAGGAAACAGTCATATGACTCCCTCAAATCAGTATTTCATATGGTGTATGTTCAAGTTGTTCCATGGGCATCTCAATGAGAGAAGTTTAACAAAGGGAAGTCTTTGAGAGCTTTGGAAGTTCTTCAATTAGTTCATAGTGATGGAGCATGCCCATTTCAGTGCCATCATTTAGCAAGGCTTGTTATGTCCTCACCTTCATTGATGACTAATCCCGCTTCATTTGGGTCTACTTTCTTTTTCACAAGAGCGAAGTGTTTGTCAAGTTTCTAGCCTTCGAGGCTTATGTTGAGAAGTAATCAAGGAAGCAAGTCAAGGTTATCCACACAAACAATGGAAGGGAATATGTGAACCAACAAATTGAGAAATTTTGTACTCTTAAGGGGATTGATCTTTAGCACTCAATTGCCTACATTCCATAACAAAATGGTGTTGCAAAAAGGTAGAATAGAACCCTTAAGGAGATGGCTAGCTCCATGATTCATGCTCATTCTCTTGGTCCAAATTTTTAGGCAGAAGTTATTAGTTGTGCCACACACCCAAAATTGGGTTCCTCATAAGACATTGAAAGGTATGACTTCTTTTGAGGCTTTTTCTGGTAGAAAACCGATTGTGAGATGTACTTCAAAGTTTTTTGGTTGTCCAACATGAGCACACATACCTTCACAGAAAGTGAAAGGCATCATAACCTCAAAGTAAGCCTTGCATGTTTGTTGGGTATCCCGAGAGTGTCAAGGATAATAGACTTTTGGGTCTAGAGACACATGAGCTATTCATTGAGTGGAGTGTTCACTTTGAGGAAATCTCTCCTAGGTTGGTCTCTTTCATCTTCATCCTTCCTCCATAGTGGAAAGTGACTTAAATATGATTCCTCCTTAACTTAGACTTGTAGGTTCACACCTCCGCAGGGTCTACTTACAGTTGAGGAGAGTTGTCCTTCATCTCCTACACAATCTCGTTGGGCTCGACAAACTGTTGAGTTAGCAAGTACTCATATTAGGATCCTTCAGACACTCGAAGGACTAGGTCCCAACATTAGCATCTTCCACATGTTTAAACTGCTAGTGCTTTTGATCTACAATCCTTATAGGAAGCCTTAGGAGTTCCTGAGTGGGATTGAACAATGGAGAAAGAGTATAGTTCCTTGATGAGGAACAACACATGATATTTAGTTCCTCTCCCTAAGGGGAGAAAGATGGTTCAATGTAAGTGGATATATCCGAATAAGTTTGTAGTAGATGGAAGTGTGGACAAGTTTAAAGCTTAACTTGTGGCAAAAGGTTTCTCATAGCTAGGTTCTTGGTGTTGATTATATAGAGACCTTTGACCCTGTGGCTAAGATAAACTCCATTCACTTGAAAATTTCTATTGTTGTAGCTCATGGTTGGGTTGTACATCAGATGGATGTGGAGAGTGCCTTTCTTTATGAGGATATTCAGGAGGAGATTTACATGGAGCAACTGCATGGATTCATTGAGGATTCTTCGTTGGTTTGCAAATTGAGGAAATCTATCCATGGCCTCAAGCAGACCCCTAGGGCTTGGTATGCCAAGATTGATTCCTTTCTTCTCTCAATAGTTGTTACTAGGTGTCATTAAAATTTGAATGTCTACATTTTGTAATAGGATGACTTCCATTTTCTACTTGTGCTCTATGTTGATGACTTGATCATTACAGGGAGCACCTCATCCATCATTGACAATGTCAAATCTTCTTTGCATGTGATATTTTCTATGACTAATTTAGGCCTTTTGTACTACTTTCTCAGAATTGAGATCTCACAGTTATCTTTGGGATCACTCTTGCTCAAGCCAAGTATGCTCCTAATCTTGTATCTACATTCCACATGGCTGATTGTAAGCTTGCGCTAACTTCCTCTCTTTTAGGAGTCAATCTTGAGGCGAACTGTTCCACTACACTTGTTGATGCCACACTGTATCATCATCTTGTTGGGAGTCTTATCCACTTGACTCACACACGCCCTAATATTTCCTTTGTAGTTGCCTTCGTTTCACGCTTTATGTAGGAAGCACATGAACTCCATTGGAAAGTTGTTAAACACATTGTATTACATACAAGGTACACATCACTTTGGGATTAATTATGCAATAGGTACATGACTTGACTTGGTTGGGTACATAGAATCTGATTGGGCTCAAAATCTTGATGATCGTAAGATGACTTCAGGCTACCAATTTCATCTTGGTTCCGATCCCATTTGTTGGCAGAGTAAGAAGCAACATTCCATTTCTCTTTCTTCGAATAAGGCTAAGTATTGAGAGGCTATTAATGTAGTTATTGAGGCTATTTGGCTTCAAAATATTCTATCAAAGTTTGACTTCACCACCCATGGCCTACAATCCTTCATTGTGACAATCGAAGTGCCATTTAGATCTTGAAGAACTTGGTTCACCATTAGAGGAGTGAACACAATAAGATCCACATGCACTACATCATGTGAGCTGATATAGGTCGAGTAGGTCATTGATTTGCAATATTGTCCTATAGAAAAGTAGGTTGCAAACTGTAGACACCTAAAAGTTGCACAATAAATTAAGTGAATTTATTCATTTAATTATTCTTAATTCTTCCAATTAATTAAATTAAGATTTAATTAATATACCCTTCTTCTATCTAAGCCATTTAATTAAATTTATATTTAATTAAATCTCCCTTCTAACCCATTTAATTAAATTTATATTTAATTAAAATCCCCCTTCTAGCCCATTTAATTAAATTCACATTTAATTAAAATCCCTCTTCTAGCCCATTTAATTAAATTTACATTTAATGAAATCCCCCAACTTGCAAAATCCTACAAATACAAGTTGCAACCACAATTGAAATAAATTAATTCTATTTTAATTAAATTCTATTTTCCCCACCCACTTGCAAAATATTACATCTCCCACTTGCCTTCTAAACTCCCTTCCTAAATTCTTCTAGATTCTTCTAATTACTTCTAAACTAAAGCCTAACCCATTAGCCTAAATATTGTCACATCCCTAAGCAAAGGGAAGTCACTTCTCAAACCCTCAAAGTCTTTGAAAACCATTAAAGGCTTTATGTCTTCAACAAGCTAACCTTGAAAGTCTTCCAAACCATTAATGGTTAACTCAACCCTCTAGCATGATTAGAGACTTTTTCTCTTAACTCAACCTTCATCTAACCCAAGGGTCTCATCAAGCATTCATTGCTTTGACCATGGTTATCCCTTTAACCTTTGCACAAGAGTTTACCTCTTGGGTAAAATCTTTATCCAATTGGTAATCCTAACCTAACCTTAACCCTTACCTCCTAGGGCAACAATGAGGTCTTCTTAACCATTTAATGCTTCTTTCATCTCCTCTCAAGCAACCTCTTGTTGACAATTGTCACCATTTCATTGGTGAGAATTGCAAACATGGATTGATTAACTTTCAATCCTGGCCCTTGTTAAGATTATCCAATCTTGACCATCCATTGCACTATTTTCCCTATAAATAGAGCCCATTCCTTCTTCAAAACAATCAAGTCTTTGTGCATCAAATTTATAGTCTCATAACATTAAGCATATTATCTCTCTTTGATAGAATAACATGTAAGATCATTTTGATAGCATTCTAATCTTATATATATCATGTTAGCTTCATCTTAGTATCATTTTCATACTAGTTCAAGCTTCATATCAATATCTTGCATCTTATCATCATCTAGTTTCATATCTAAATCATCACTACTAGGATCTTGGTTGCATTCCATTTAGATCTTAGAATCATAAATCTCGTTCTTTAGGTTGTCATCTTAAAGAATCAAGTGCTCTTCCAAGCTGAGAGCCACCTTGAATCTTGAAGATCCTTGGAGATAGAGGAGCATGGAATGATTTTAAGAGTTTAGATCTACTAGCTTGATTTGTTTTGATTTCTAACCTCTAATGCAATGTTTCATGTGTGTGTTTGAATTGTTTTCTCCTCCTCCAGGTTGACACCACATTTCTAGCATACATTTCTAGCGCCCACCATTGGGCATGTCCCCAAAAATAACAATGTTTTTCGTGCAGGTAGAAGACAACAATCACGCAAAAATACCAGAATAGCGCATTCCGAACTTTTTGTAGCGCATCTATGCTAAACTTTAGCGCATCGATGACACATATTAGCACATAGAAACCATCTTTTAGCACATCTGATCTTCTTTTTGGTGCATCTCCTGTTTTGCTTGTCAAACGCATAGGAACACTGTTTTAGCGCATTCGGGCTACATAACAGCGCATGGGTGCTTTTTCTTAGTGCATAGACATAATCTCTTAGCGCATCTGTGCAATAGTTTAGCGTATAGAGCTGACAGAGGCAAAATTTTGTAGCAGAGTCAAAAATTAGGCTTGTGGGAGGCAGAATATATATGGAATATAATAGTCTTATACTTTAAGTTATATTCCATATATATTGTCAGGATGTTTCAGAGGGGTTTCAGACCTCTAGGAGATATAATGCAAAATCTAGTTTTTGGAAGATCCTCCAAATTTTAGACTTAGTCAAATTTCAGGGCATTTGAGGATCAAAATTGTAAAATTTGTAACCAAGATCAGAATTTAGGCTTGTGTAAGCCCACACTAACATTTGATCACTGACTATGTGTAGGTTCTAATCTTTTTTTTTGTGTAGAGGAAGGAGTTAGTTAGAGGCTTTAAGTTTCATTTTTTCACTTTCTTTCAACAAAAGTTGGTTAAAAAGAGCTCACTCTCCTTTTGCAAAAGTTAAAATAAACCTCATCATTTCATTTGGATGTATAAAATGAACTTCATGCCTTCCTTTTTGGTGTTTTAAAAGAAAATTCATCTTTCTTTATTGCAAGGTAAAAAGAACAACAACTTCATATTTGCTTTCTTGCAAGATTAGAGGAAAAACACTTTATTTTGGAAGCTGTAAAAAGAACCAAGAATCTTTACTTTGGAAAAAGTTTTAAAAAGAACCTCACCATCCTTTGGTGTTTAAAAGGATTCACTTTATTTTGCAAAAGGAAAAAGAACCTCATCTTCATTTTATGCAAAGCAAAGAGGGAAAACTTTCCCTTATCGACTTTAATTTTGTTGACCAAAATCACAATTTATTTTGTTGACCAGGCTTATTTTTCAAAGGTTTTCGGAAATACACACTTTTCTATGAAGGGTTAAAAGGAACACCACGCTTTTTGGAGCAACGTCTCCAAGTAGAAGTTAGCAAATCATTGTCTTGAAGGCTAAAAAGAGTCTTGTTTGCCTTGTCTCGAAAGTGGAAGGTATATGCTCTCCCCTTAGTTGGGTGATCAAAAAGCCAAACAACTCTTACGCTTTCAGTATTTCAAGCAATAAAACATTTAGCAGACCTGCCTTCCCGAGGGGTTGAAAAACTCTTAAAGCCATTCTTTGGCCATTGTGAGGGGAACGACCTAAGTGAGAAACAACTTTGACACCAAGTGTTCCAACCCACTATAATCAAAAGTGGAAAGTGACGAAAGTCCTTTTCAACGGTTGCACGCAGCGATTAGCCTTCCCTTACTATCCTTGAGATACGTAAAGCCTTTGTTCTAAAGGTTGGGAAGCCTCCTGAGGGAGTTTATCACTGACGGCCGAACAGGAAGCTTGATTACGAACCTTAGCATTAAAAACTTTGAGCTGAATCAGTTGCCAAACATTGGTAATATTATAATGCAAGGGTGGGGAAGAATCCGCCCCCAAGATTGCTCACCATATATCTCCCAAGATAACTACTCAATTGTGAAGCAATTCACTTTGAGTTAATTTTTGGCAAAAGGCAAAAAAATGGGCGCCCCCTAGGGGGTGACAAGGCTGTTTGAGCTGACAGAGTATCGAGACTAGTGGGCTATGATATTGACAATGACCTTTGAATAAAGAGTCTATCTGATGTGTCTTTTGTTGTAAATCAAGCAAGTGATAACATTGGGGATTTGAACACATCCTCAAAAGAACATACACTCAATGTTTAGCATTAGGATGACCATTGTCTTCATGTGTGCTCTATATTCTTGTCACAAATGTTAAAATATCTTGTAAAGTATCCAACAATCAAACTCAAAAGTCAATTCAAACAAGGAAAAATCATAAAGTGAAAAAGATTTCCAAATCCAACAAAGCATCTTTTGAGATGGTTATCAACATTTCAACTATCTTTAGGAAAGACTTTCATCCAACAAGATTAGGGGAATATCAAACCAAGTAATCAAGAGTTTATCTATTCAACTTAGTAAGCTTGAGTATCCAAAACAAAATTATCCATCAAAATCAGAAGTGTTAAAATTCAAAAACAACAAAAATAGAGCAATCATGGCAGTTTAGCGAGTAGGAGCAACTTCCTAGCACATCTGAAACATTCTCTAGCGCATACAAGCCGAATCTTAGCGCTTTCAGCAACCAAAATAGTGCGTAACCAGTATCATACTGGTGAAATATCCAGTAGCGCTTGTCAGCATCAGTCTAGCGCATTCAGACACCAGCTTAACGCATTCAAGACATATCATAGCACTTTGAGCTCAAACAATAGCGCGTAATCGAAACATATTAGCGCGTAATCTATCCAGACCAATCAAAATCAAACAATTTGAGTTAGTACATAGCAAAGGCAACTGAGCACATCAGGGTCTTCCTATAGCACATTTGGATCATTCTTTAGTGCATCTAGTCTCCAGCTTAGTGCATGGTCAAAACTTAGAAAACCAGAGAGCAAAACAAGCCTTTCTGAAAAAAAAAAATTCAAACTTCTTGAGTATCCTTTCAAGTCCAATATCAAACATGGTCATAAGAAATCAAATCAGCAACACCAAAGAAATCATTTCCAAATCAAACAAGTCAGCCTTAGAACAAAAGTTGTCAAATCCAAAACTAGCTAAAGATAACACTTTTTCCTATCAAAATTAGGTTACATCATCACACTAATCAAATGGTCCGCCATCCAATGGATTCTATCAAACAAACAACATACCAAGTTTAAACCTTAAGTTGTCAAATCAAGTTTCCATATTGGGAGACTTTATCCATATCATTTGACACACTTTGTCATGAGGGGGCATCTAAACCTTCATTTGATAAAAGTAGACTTAAGTTTTCAAATGAAGCATCTCAATCCAAACATCGAAGGAAACCATTGATCATTCGTGTATGACCACTCCTCATATTTTGAGACAAACAAGTCTTAATCACAAAACTAAGTTAAAGAAGAGACAACCTAGTCCTAGGACCCTTATCAAAAGGAGTAAATTTCTCTACATCAACCTATCAAAAACATCAAATTTGATCATTCGTATGGCCATTCATCATCAAACCAAGAAAAAGGAAAATTAGTCAAAGGAAATGACTCCTAGCGTAAATCAAGATCAAGATATCATGGCTCTCCAATCTAATCCCATTTTTGATCAAGATCCCACCTATCAAGAGTCTTATGATGATCCCCTAATATTTTGGTATTCCATCCATGATGATCTCCTTCCATCTCAAGAGCAAAGTCCCATTCAACATCCACCTCCTAAGAAAGAACATGATATCCCTTCGGCCATCTCCTCCACTAGTCTAATTTCAAATGAAGAGGAAAGCACAAAGTCAAATGATCCTACTCCAAGTCAAGATCAAGATCAAGGAATCTCTTCATCCTCCAAATCTATCTTAGGTCCTTTCTTTCCAAAGTCAATCTCTTCATCTTCCAAATCTATCTTAGGTTCTTTCATTCCAAAGTCAATCTCTTCATCCTCCAAATCTATCTTAGGTCCTTTCATTCCACAATCAAACTCTCCATCCCTTCCATCCATCTTGGGTCCTTACCTTCATCCATCCACTAATCCATCACCTCAAATGATCCATAAGAAAGATCAACAAAGGCACCCATCTTTAAACTTCTTTCAACCATCTATCTAAACATCTTCCCAAATCTATTCTTCCATCATTTCCTCTATCTATTTTGGGTCCTTATGTCCCAAAATTCAATTTTCCTCTATCTCTTCATCACTTTTCGAGTTGTGTACCAACACTCATCCTGAATACATTTCCATCTATCCTCACACAAATCTTCAAACATTCTATCTATTATCCAACACCTCTTTTCTATCCTTCAATCCCTATCATTCAATCCTTTACATAAATCTTTCATCTATGAAATAGGTATTTGTGTCATTTTGTCACATACTTGCCCATGCTGGAATTTACTGTTCAATCCTTTTCCTCGATATCTATTCATGAAATGATTTAGAATCTGAGGTTGTTCCTCTTTAACATTTTCTTTTGGTTGGGATACATACTCAATCCAGAAAAGAACCACTTATCGTATCTTGGTACTGACATCTTTTGATTACTGTATCTCATACACTTAATCGATTGCTCTAAATCATTGTGATCTCTTAAATTGAAGACATGGCTAGTGAAAAATCTAAAATATTGCTTCAGCGCCACTGTAATTATCAGACCCATGTAAGTTTCATCACTTACAAGCCAATGCAAGAAAAATAAAGAGCAAAAAGAACTATCAAAAGCATGAGAAAGAAATTCAATATCAAGAAAAGAAAAATACAATGAAATGCAATATCAAAATGATTGGCTATGGGAACATGCAAGTAACTCCATCGGGGCTATAGACGCCTGGCTGGCAATGGAGCAATATTTGTGAGATTACAATGATAACCTCGTCGGGGCTATGGACGCTCGCTGGCAGCGAGGCTCTATTCAGGATGCTTTTGAAGTCAAGGTAACTCATGTAGCTAGCCATGTTGGATTTTGAAGATTACAATGATCATATAAGCCAAAATGAACTCACTTGCACACACATGGGTAATCAAAGACTAAGTACCTTGATCCAGTTTGGGATTCTTCTTCCATTTTGAGTCTACTTCCCAGTTGCTAGAAATGTTCAGTTGAATTTTCTAGAGGTTCTAAGTGTGGGTTGGGTCTCTATCTTTGAAAAGTTCAAGAGCACTTATTCGGATGGTGCTAAATGCTGTGACAATCTTACAGATCACCTTTTTGCAAATGGAAACCTCTATGCTTGGGGGAAAAGTTCATCCACTCTATTCTTCCCACCATATCTCCCATTATCCTTCCTTCAATATCTTTTACCCTATCTAACTTCATCATTATCTATAATCTTGCTTCACCTCATCCATATCCCTTATCCTATATATTCATTGCTTCTATCATCCAGTGCTATCTACAATCTTTCTACACCTCATCCATATCCTCTAATCCATACCCCTTATCCTATCTATTCATATCTTCTATCATCCAGTTATTTCTACAATCTTGCTTCAATTTATCCATACCATCTAACCTATCTATTCATTGCTTCTATCATCCAGTTATTTCTACAATCTTGCTTCGCTATCCTATCTATTCATATCTTCTATCATCCAATTCTATCTACAATCTTGCATCACTCTAATCCATATCCCTTATCCTATCTATTCATATCTTCTATCATCCAGCTCTTTCTACAATCTCGCTTCACTCTAATCCATATCCCCTATCCTATCTATTCATATCTTCTATCATCCAGTTCTTTCTACAATCTTGCTTCGCTATCCTATCTATTCATATCTTCTGTCATCCAGTGCTATCTACAATCTTGCTTCACTCTAATCCATATCCCTTATCCTATCTATTCATATCTTCTATCATCAAATTATTTCTACAATCTCGCTTCACTCTAATCCATATCCCCTATCCTATCTATTCATATCTTCTATCATCCAGTTCTTTCTACAATCTTGCTTCGCTATCCTATCTATTCATATCTTCTATCATCTAGTGCTATCTATGCTTTTGCTTCACCTCATCCATATCCTCTAATCCATACCATCTATCCTATCTATTCATAGCTTCCATCATCCAGTGCTATCTATGATCTTTCTTCACCTTATCCATATCCTCTAATCCATACCATCTATCCTATCTATTCATTTCTTCCATCATCCAGTGCTATCCATATCCTATCTCTATCCATATCCCCTTTTCCATCCTTTATCTTGATCAAAACTAAGGACAAAAACATGATTTCAAAAAGCTCTTAAGCTACCTTCATCTTTCTCCTATCAATTTCCACCTCAATAGTTCAATCATAATATTTCTTGTCTTGCTATACATTGGGGCAACCAAATACATCTTTCTTCAAAATATCCAAAAAAAAAATAAAAAAATAAAAATAAAAAAATAAAAAAAAATCCAAAAACTAAAAATAAAAAAATCGACAAAATCAAATCAAAATTGAAAATAAAAAACATGAAAGCATGGACCATCCATCAAATCACATCAACAACATGCAAACTCTCAAAATTCTATAATCAAACTGATCACATATCTTGTTAATCAATTCATTACTCGAAATCAACACCAATATCAAACATGTCTTATACAGGGATAGGTACACTCGAAACCAGACAAATCGGTCTTATACAGGGTACTCACTCTTTGAAACCAGACATTCATATCAATCATCGAGTCTTGAAAATCAATCTATCCATCAACATCAACATGTCTTATACAGAATAGGTACACTCGAAACCAAGCAGATCGGTCTTATACGGGGTACTCACTCTTTGAAACTAGACATTCTTATCAATCATTGAACAAATCAAAACAATGACATAGATCAATATGACTGCTGGATTTTATTCTAGTTAGCCTTATATTTATCAAATTGATGGCAGTACATGTTTCACAAGTCATATTGTACATATCATATCCACCCATCTAAGACATCACCAGAAATTTACAAAATGCTTATCAATCCTGGACATACTTAGCATAGTCATTGTCCTTGATTTATCTGAATCAATTATCCAAATCGTATTCCACCATGGCTTGGTGATCAGTGTACATATCCATATCGAAGTAGTATCAACAACAAGGGGCAAAATCCTGACCTCGCTGGGGGCATTTTCCCTTTAGGGTTTTCAACATTAGACCAAACACGTAGCAAGACAACAAGGATCAGAACAACCAACAAATGACAATCGTCAATGCAAGAAGGCTAAACATCACAGACTTGAACTGATTTCAACTAAACAAAGATCTATTTGCAAGATGTTTTATTTCACAAG
Source organism: Cryptomeria japonica (assembly GCF_030272615.1). NCBI lineage: Eukaryota > Viridiplantae > Streptophyta > Pinopsida > Cupressales > Cupressaceae > Cryptomeria > Cryptomeria japonica. The sequence continues at coordinate 761,275,082 of NC_081408.1, read as the reverse complement.
AATACAGTCCAAATAGCATGCATGCTTACCTATAGTTGTTAATTTTTGCTTATCATATCTCCTAAGCACCTCCAGGATATCTTACGACTAGAGAAGCAAGGAAGGAATGTGATGTTTTATTTGTCTTCTATCTATGAGTGAAGTCTTTTATCATGCAAATTTGTCCTATGAAACAATCAGGTGGCATATCGCTGAGGACATTTTGGATTTGTATGGGACAAAGGTTAACTCTTGTCTTTTTATGCAAGAAACACTCAGGTCATCTTGGTTCAATTATACCTCAATGCTTGTGTCATCTTGCAATATCAAAATCCATGTAAGTTATACTCAGGTCATTATGGTTCAATTATACCATGATGCTTGTATCAACTTTCAACAAATCAAGGCTCGATGATGAAAACGAAGGAAGCACTGGCACTTTGATCACAATAGATGACAACATTAAGAACGAGAATGCATATTAAGCTTTGCATTAGCTGCACATCATTATCATCTTAATCTTGCATTAGTATCATTTCATTATCATTATCATTATCATAAACATCTCACAGTATTATCATCTCATAAATCAAAGCAATGCATCATCATATTTTTCTTATCAAAATCATGAATCATACATTCACAACATAATCAAAATCAAGAGCATTATTATCTAAGAATCAAATCATCCTCATAAAATCTCAGATCGAAACATAATTCATATCATTCATCATTCATCATTGCATCCCTCACATGCATATCTATTGCATCATCATCGAATCTTTCTTCACTTTCATATCTTCATCATTCTTCCAAACTATCTTCTATCATTCTTCAAACTATCTTCTATCATTTCTTATACAAGATGTATCTTTCCTGAAACCAGATGTTTTGATCAGTTCTTATACAGGATATATCGTTCCTGAAACCAGATGTTTTGATCAGCTCTTATATAGGATATATTGTTCCTGAAACCAGACGTTTTGATCGGTCTTATATAGGATATATCTTTCCTGAAACCAGATGCTCGATCATCCATGTCTTATACAAGAAGTATCATTCCTGAAACCAGATGCTCGATCATCCATGTCTTATATAGGAAGTGTCATACCTGAAACCAGACTTGATCTTAATCTAATCCATCTTAATCTCAATCCAATCAATCTAATCAATTTTATCAAACTCATGCATGTCATCACTATTCACTCTTCTATCTTTCAAATAGCATTCTTCTTATTTTGAGAGATCATTCATGCCTTTTGTGCACGAACGATCTTCCGAGGGGGCATTATCATATCAAATCTCGACATCAATTTCATATCAGTTTCATATCAAATCAATTCTTCATATATGGGGCATCATTTCGACTTTTCATATCAAAACAATTTTTCATATCCACAACATCATATCAATCGAATTTTGGCATCATATCCGACAAATTTTATTTGAATCAACATGTGGTCACATGTTAACTCAAAGAGGGGCAAAATGTAGACACCTAAAAGTTGCACAATAAATTAAGTGAATTTTATTCATTTAATTATTCTTAATTCTTCCAATTAATTAAATTAAGATTTAATTAATTTACCCTTCTTCTATCTAAGCCATTTAATTAAATTTATATTTAATTAAATCCCCCTTCTAACCCATTTAATTAAATTTATATTTAATTAAAATCCCCCTTCTAGCCCATTTAATTAAATTTACGTTTAATTAAAATCCCCCTTCTAGCCCATTTAATTAAATCCTCCACTTGTAAAATCCTACAAATGCAAGTTGCAACCACAATTGAAATAAATTAATTTTATTTTAATTAAATTCTATTTTCCCCACCCACTTGCAAAATCCTACATCTCCCACTTTCCTTCTAAACTCCCTTCCTAAATTCTTCTAGATTCTTCTAATCACTTCTAAATTAGCCTAACCCATTAGCCTAAATATTGTCACATCTCGAAGCAAAGAGAAGTCACTTCTCAAACCCTCAAAGTCTTTGAAAACCATTAAAGGCTTTATGTCTTCAACAAGTTAACCTTGAAAGTCTTCCAAACCATTAATGGTTAACTCAACCCTCTAGCATGATTAGAGGCTTTTTCTCTTAACTCAACCTTCATCTAACCCAAGGGTCTCATTAAGCATTCATTTCTTTGACCATGGTTATCCCTTTAACTTTTGCACAAGACTTTACCTCTTGGGTAAAATCTTTATCCAATGGGTAATCCTAACCTAACCTTAACCCTTACCTCCTAGGGTAACCATGAGGTCTTCTCAAGCATTTAATGCTTCTTTCATCTCCTCTCAAGCAACCTCTTGTTAAAAATTGTCACCATTTCATTGGTGAGAATTGCGAATATGGATTGATTAACTTTCAATCCTGGCCCTTGTTAAGATTATCCAATCTTGACCATCCATTGCCCTATTATCCATATAAATAGAGCCCATTCCTTCTTCAAAACAATCAAGTCTTTGTGCATCAAATTTATAGTCTCATAACATTAAGCATATTATCTCTCTTTGATAGAATAGCATGCTAGATCATTTTGATAGCATTCTAATCTTAGATATATCATGTTAGCTTCATCTTAGTATCATTTTCATACTAGTTCAAGCTTCATATCAATATCTTGCATCTTATCATCATCTAGCATCATATCTAAATCATCACTACTAGGATCTTGGTTGCATTCCATTTAGATCTTCAAATCATAAATCTTGTTCTTTAGGTTGTCATCTTAAAGAATCAAGTGCTCTTCCAAGCTGAGAGCCACCTTGAATCTTGAAGATCCTTGGAGATAGAGGAGTATGGAACGATTTTAAGAGTTCAGATCTACTAACTTGATTTGTTTTGATTTTTAACCTCTAATGCAATGTTTCATGTGTGTGTTTGAATTGTTTTCTCCTCCTGCAGGTTGACACCACATTTCCAGCATACACAAACATCTTCACCAAACCCTTCACTGAGAGTAAGTTTCGTAAGTTGCAAGATCTCTTGGGGGTGTGTGATATTTCATTAGAGGGCTCAAGTGAATTCTCCATTCTCTTATGGAGGGTAATTTTTCCTCACTTGATGTTTTGTCCTTCTCATTCTTCTTTGAGAGTTATTTTGTGCTTTGATCTCTCTTTTGGGGGGGAGTTTTTTTCCATGGGGTTTTCTCCTTTTATCCTTTTGTGAGAGATTGCATTGCATTTGTACATGGGTACCTAACATGGCCTAATAGCTGGGACCCATCTTGCATTGTTAGCTCGAGTCTACGTTCCCCTATGTTACACTTAAGGGGGTGTTGGTGTAGTTAACTTATTTTATTTATCTCTTAGGGTATGATTACACTTAAGATTACTTAGAGAATTGCATGGGAGTAGTTGGAGCATTTTCATTTTAGGTGGACTTATCCTTTCTTAGGATGCATAGTTATTTGTGTCGGGTGCTTGTGTTCTAACTAAATCCTACCTACCCTTGCATTTCATTGAGCCACATGCCATTATTGTGTGCTCTCATTTCCTTTTAGCTTTCCTATATAAACAAGCTTATGTATAATGCTTATTCATCCAACTATTTGCATCTTTATGAGAATACAGTTTGTTCTTGGCTCTATTGTTCTCTCTTGTTTTTATACTATTCAATTTGCCTCTAGATATTCAGTTGCTATAGCTAATTCTTACAAATAGCAACTTCAATCATAAATACTATTATTTAATTCCTTAATTTTTTTTTATGATTTTGTTTCAATTTAGTTAGCCAATTTTAAATCATCTTAATTAATGATAAAAATCTTATTAATCTTTGGATATCCCTAAAATGGTAGAAATATAATTGATAGCTAAATAATTATGTTAGAAAATCAACTATTGTAAAGAAAAATCTATAATTGGTTAATAATTCTTCATCTATATGTTTAATCCACCATGTTTAAATTATTACAAATCTGTGTCTTTAATCATATATTTATGTATCTTGTATAAAATAACAACCTTATAAGTAATTCAAAAATTGTAACTAAAAGGAGATAAAAAGATCAATAACCCTTTAAGTTAAAAGAGGTGTAAAAGGTGAAAAAAGCCTTTTGAAATTACTATTATAATTTAAGGTTAAGTTATGGAAATGGTTAAATTAAGGTTACTGGTCAGTGCAAGAAGATGAGTCCACTTTTTGGCCAAAAAGTGGAAGTGTTTTTCCTGTTTTTCAGATTTTGTCTCATTTGAGCTTAAATTTTGAAACACTTAGAGATTGAATCTTGGAAAAAGTCAGGAATATAAAAGATAGTTCTTTGAGTGTATTTTTCAAATATGTAATTTATTTTAATACCCACATAATAAAAAATAACTTTTTGAATGGAGTTCTAAAAACTATGTTTTAAAAATGCCTGTTTCAGGACCATACCATGCATGTGTACGACCCACACTTTTTGACACAATTAAAATTATTTTCTCAAACCATTTTGGGAAATGGTTTGTAACACACTGAAGATTGATGAGCATATTTTTCTGTATTTTTTTTTCAGATATATTTTTTTTAAATTAATTTTTTAATGGCCGTAATTATCTTTTTAAAAATTTGACGTGTACGACCCACATAATTTGACATAAACTTAGTATTTTTTGAATTTTTTTTTTAAATAGAAAATAATTTTGTGTAGATTGATGACATATAATTTTTTTTTCAAAATTCATTAAAATAAAAAAGCTATTAAATTAAGAAAATTAGTTAATATTTCAAATTTATGGACCTGATTTAGTATAAATTAAATGAAAAAAAGTTAAAATAATCAATTTTTAAATTAATTTACATATTTAGAATCTAGATAGTATAATCTGAAATGGGTTTAAATTTCATATAAAAATTCTCTGATTAGAGGCACGTAAACTATTTCAGAAGTTCATATTTATGCTTTCATTCATGGAGCTTTGAATTTGCAAGTTCATATATTAGGTGTGGCCATCCCAGGCCTATCCCGAGCCTAATCCTGAGGCAAGTGGCGGGTTGTGAATTCAAATTGTACATAACGGGCCCCCGTTTTATAAATGGAAGCCCGTTCCATTTTTTGCCCATTGGATTTAATAACGGGCCCCCGTTTCTAAATAACCGTTACTGTAAAAAAAAGATAGATTGCATCGATTTACCACACTATCATTGAAATCCATACCGACAAAGATTTTTTATATCATTTGGCTGTACTTTTTAATATTTTTTACACGATTTTTTGAAGAACTCAGTAAAAAGATATTATTTTTTGAAGACAAGTTTGTAAAAATGGGTTCTAAGCAACGTCAAAAGAAAAAAAAGAGGACAATGACAGTGGATGAAATTCAAGCACAAAAAGAAAAGGAGGCAAAACGCCAAAGAGATCGAAGATCACAACAACGACAATTGAATAACACTTCTGAAGCATCTAGTTCAGTGCCCGTTGTAGATGAGACCATTGAAGACATCATGATGGATGCAAGAAACATAGAACCACACACGGGTATGACTGTTGATGCAAATGTTGATGTGGATGCGAATCCTGGCATGTTTTTAAATCCTGATGACTATGATGCCAATCAAATTGCTGATTTAAATGAAGCTAGATATAAATTTCATACACCAATACGAAAAGAAATAAAAATTGAAAATATTACACCACCCTCTCTGAAAGAAAATGAATGTAATTTGTTTACTATTGATAGCAATGTGCTAGATAATCTTAATGGGTTAGTTTCTTGGAGACAAATCAGAACACATGCAAATAGATTATATAAACAATTTTTCTATAATAAAAAGTTAGGATTCTAATGTCAATTAATGCTACAATTAATAAAAATGTTAAAAATGTGTAAAGTCATGAAAAAAATAGGTATTTATGCAAAACCAAAAAGAAAAGATGAATCATATAAGCAAGTTGTATCTACTGTTGCCAGTGCCATCGATTCTATAGGAAAAACAAGTTGATCTAAAGATAAGAATGCAGTACGTAGAGTTATAATGACTGCTATAGTTGACAAAATGATTGTTAGTAAAAGAATGTTAAGTGATATAAGTGGCTATTTGAACTTACATCGTAGAACCTTGTCAAGAGCGGCCAAAAGAAGAGAGACAATTGAAATTGATCCACTAAACCATTGTTGGAGTCTTAGTGGTAGACTTCAAAGGTCGGACATGAAATTAAATGATGAAACTAAAAAATTAATTGCAAAATTTTGGCATGATAACACTAGAGTTTCATCAAATGCTAGAGATGTTTTAAAGTTAAGGGTGGGATCAAAAATTCGTGATCCTCATCCAAACCATCTTCTTGACATGACTCAAACTGAATTCTTTAAAAAATTTAGTGATGAATCTATGTTAATGAATTTATGAATTAGTCAAAGATCATTTGAAAAATGCAAACCCTGGTATGTTAAAATCAATAAACAAAGAATATCTTGTTGTTGTAAAACTCATGTTCAGTTTCGTTACTATTATGATGTTTTTCGATATATACGTTGTATGTTGCATGGTAATGATCTTGTGCAGGATTGTGGTGTTTATGTTCCACCTGAAACTATAAAAGATTTTATTGGAAGTTTATTTTGTAAACCACCTAATGAACAATTATTTCTTTCCAGTTCATGCATTTATATCCTTTGTAATTTATGTGGGAACTATTCTTCGATAGGTGAATGTTTGCATGAACATGTTTCATCTGAGTTTGGACAAAAAATGGTTGATGTTAGGAGATTTGAAAATATAGAATACCCTCTAAAGGATGGAAAGATGGGGAAACATTTAGAATTGATTACAGAATAGAATAGTGTGAATGCATTTATTAGTGAGTTTAAAACTCATATTGTTCCAAAATATGTGAAACATTCCCAACATGCCCGATGGCTTGATGGACAGTTTCACATATGCAAGAACACATTTCCAGTTGGAACAATCGTATCAGTTGTGGATTTTGCAGAAAATTATACTCTAAACCCACAAGAGGAAACTAGATCACAATACTACAACTCAATGCAAGTGGCCATATTTGTGCACATTATATATAGACATGACCATGACAGTATAGAAGATAACATAAATTTTTTGAGGGAATATCATTTCTATGTTAGCGATAATCGATTACACTCTTCAGAGTTTGTTCAACATTGCTTCGAGGTATTTTATGATAATCTTAAGGAAAGAGAAATTGACATGAAACAACATATGATATGGTCAGATAACTGCACTGGACAATTCAAAAATGCAAGAATGTTTTATTGGCTATGCAAAGTTCACAAGATAATGAATGTCCAACATTTATGGAGTTTTTTTGAAGCAGGACATGGTAAGGGGGAACACGATGGAGCCGGTGCCTGTATAAAAAGAGCTCTTGCTAGAGAACAATTGAAATTCGAGGATGGAGTGAAATTCAGAGGTGCTCGTGCAGTTGTAGATTGGTGCAATTCAAAGTTGTCAAAAGGATCAACTGAAAACTCTACAATTCGACGTTTCTTCTGGTTGATAGAGGAAGATAGTATTCCTACTCGGCATGATTGTAATACCATCATTGGATCAGCTAAATGGCATTCGTTTAAGAGTTCTAATTCAAACACATGGACTATATTCACAAGGCAACTTGCTTGCTTTTGTCAGTTTTGTGTTTCCAGAGATTGGGAATTTTGTGAGAATAAAGAATGGGTTGAAGAATGGCAACAAAGATCATTGACACCCATAGATGCAAATGATCCTCATGAAAGAACTGATGAAGATATGGATCAAATGTTTGCATCAAATGACTATGATCACATTTCAGATCTTATACAAGAAGGTAAAATTATTTTTGAAATTTGTTTTGATTTATTAAATAGTACATATTTATGAAATCTTACAGTGTATATTTTTGTTTTTATTTCTCATTAAATATTAAAATAAAATTGTTTTGTGCATAGGACATGTCTATGCTGTTGTTGCATAGGACAATGAAGAGGGGACAGAGTATTGGTTGGCTCGATGTGTAGAGCCAAAACATAAGCTAACCACTCCTCGAGTAGATGATGATGGTTATGACTATCCAACAAGATCTGTGGTTGTTGTTGGCACTTGGCTATGCAAATATCTAACAAGAAAGAATGGATTGCCCGCATTTGAAGATTATGAATTAGAGAAGAAGATTATACATTACTCGCATTTGGTAGTGGCAACTAATATAAAATTGGATAGATATCGTGGCAGGCCTACTAATAAACAATTATGGACTCTCTCTATGGAAGAGCACGAGACAATTATAGATGCTTTGCAAAAGAGAGAAGATGCAGATGGTATAACGGAATGAATATCAAGTAAGTTATAATTTAAACCCTTAATCCACCTCTCTTTTAAAAGTCATGATGCATATTATATATAGCATTTTATATCATGCATCATAATTATAAAATCTAATCTAGTAAAATTTTGTTTCAGGTCTACCACAAGTAGAAGGCATCAATGAAAATAAAGTTATTTGTGCATACTTTATGTTTCATTTTGAATAATTACAGGTAAGTTAAATTTTGGTACCCTTAAGACAAATCCCTTTGTATTTTAAATTCAAAGCATCCTGATTATAAAAATTAATCATATGTATTTATTTTTTCCAGGTCTCTCAGAGTAGACTTGGCCTCAATGACTACTATTGTTTGTGCATACTTTATGTTGTATTTTGAGAGATATAAATACTTATTATTATAATTTAAATAGACTGTTTATTTTATTTTAGATATGTCTTCTTGATTACATTTTGTGTATAATATACATAAATGAGAGACTATTGGTCAAATTTATGAATGAGATAATTATGTTTTAATCAAGTTCTATTCATTATATTTGTTTTGATACTTTTTAATTTAGAATATGTTATAATTATAAGATATGTTTCGATACTTAGTTCATGATTTATGCACCTTTAGTTTATCTAATCACAAGAACTATTTAAATGAAATTCCAAAAATAAAATTACAAGTCCACATAATGCCTATAAAGTTGTTTAAGCACAACTTCCATAAATAAAATTTCAAGTCCACATAATATATAAAGTATGCACAAAATTTCAAGTCCACATAATTTCAAGTCCACATAATTTCAAGTCAATATATATGATCTAATGTGCACATAATTTCAAGTCCACATAATATCTAATGGGCACAATACACATAAAGTATGCACATAATATATATGATCTAATCCTATTATGCAACTATCCATATATATAAAGTATGTGTGCACGTGTGAACAAATATGTAAAGCCCATAAAATAGTACATATCAGAGACAAATAAAGTAAAATTTCAAGTCCACATAATCCATATAATATCTAATCCATATATATATCTAGATAGTAACATGATGTTCACTCCACATAATATCTAATGTGCACAAAATATATAAAGTATTCACAAAATATATATGATCTAATCCTATTATGCAACTATCCATATATATAAAGTATGTGTGCACGTGTAAACAAATATGTAAAGCCCATAAAATAGTACATATCAGAGCCAAATAAACAATAAAATTTCAAGTCCACATAATCCATATAATATCTAATCCATATATATATATATATATATATCTAGATGGTAACATGATGTTCACTCCACATAATATCTAATGTGCACAATATATATAAAGTATGCACAAAATATATATGATCTAATCCTATTATGCAACTATCCATATATATAAAGTATGTGCACGTGTAAACAAATGTGTAAAGTCCTTAAAAAAGTACATATCAAAGCCAAATAAACAGCAAAATCTAAGTGCTATCATCAATAACATCCCGTGGTCTCTTGTCCCCGGGACGTGGTCCAGATCCACTCGTCTCATGCTGTACAAGAAAAAAATAATATTAAAATATTACTTGAAATTAACTATTAAAAGAATCATTTATCAGATATAGTAGAATTCGTAAATTAAGTTACAAACTTACCATATGCTCATCAGATCCTCTAGCAGTATCTCTCTTGTCCCCGGGACATGGTCCAGATCCACCCGTCTCATGCTGTACAATAAAAAAATAATATTAAAATATTACTTGAAATTAACTATTAAAAGAATCATTTATCAAATATAGTAGAATTCATAAATTAAGTTACAAACTTACCATATGCTCATCAGATCCTCTAGCAGTATCTCCTCTAGCAGTATCTTGTGCAGTATCAACACAAATGTAGTGCTAGCTAACTCCTGTACAAGGTCAAATTCAAAGTGTCCAATTAAATATTAAATTAAGAGTCAAAATAAGATCAAATTAAGTATTACATATTAATACCTCAAAGGATGTCAATGTGCGTTCAAATTGGCTCTGATCAAAATTATGAGGATAACCTATCCTAATGGTAGTGTCCACCTGCATACATGCATTTAATGAAATCATATTTAGTGAACATATATATGTGTACTAAATAATTTGAAGTTAAGTTACAATATTGTAAGAGTTCATATTTAATTTAAGAATTATAAGATACATACCATAGATGGTGTCACAGTAGTCAGACCCTCTTTTCGATGTGATGTAGAGGGTCCCTCATGACCTGAATCCTGGAGAAAGAAGCATTCAATGTATCAACATGAAAATTTATATAGTATATGATGATAACATATTAACTTAAAAAGATAGTACAATGTCTAGATGGAAATTTATACTATACCCCATAAGGTGTGTCGAGTTGTGTTCCAATATATGCAATATTGACTCTAATATTAGGTGTAGTCCTTATCTCCATAAACAAAATTTATTTAATGAAATATTAGATTGTATAAAAAAAAGAGATGCACTTAGTTTATACCTATATTTAATGAAGTATAAAAAGATTGACATGTACATGTATATATATCTATACCTGGTCAAGATGAACATCCGAGCAAAGAAAATCCATATAAGATGTCATCATACTATCATCTGCTGCATCATGCTCAACTGGAACTGAAGTAGATCTTGCAGTAGTAGTAGGACCTACACATGTCTCATGACAACTCGAACACATATGTGGCATCCATCGAGGAGTAGATGCCATGTGAGCAACTGGCTCACTCAGGTTACCTGTGAGGGAAGTCAAAGCATCTAATGTCGAAATGAATGATGTATTTTGGACATCTGCAGGGATCGATGGAGCAACAAGTGGAACTATGGGTGGATCCGGTAGGGGATTATTACTCCGTGCCACTAATCTATGCTATGGCATTCCACGACCAACACCCTGGAATGACTTAATGTCAAAATAATTTGGTTTTTGGTTCATTACAAACTCACAGTATAATTTCTTAAAAAAATAAAAAGGGACCTCATAATTACGATGTGGTGGATAATCAAAAACCATCCACCATCTATCCCAAAAGTATCTAGCCATTTCTAGATGCACACACCACCTAATTGAAATTCTTTTCTGGTTAGGTTGCATTGGTTCTCTTGTTTTTGGGTTGGTAAAATATGGACATAAATGAGCTTTGGTTATTTTCAAATCAGTGATTTGCCTATAAGTTAAACTATTGGCATAAAAATCAGGTACCTCTTGTCGTCGTCTATGAAATTGATCTAATTGAGAATCAATAGATCTAACTGTCTCGACAACAGTTTGCATTGATTTTGCAAACTCTACAAGATGGGGTGGTGTGATTTGCTCATTTTGGATAGCAGCAATGTTTTGTTCAATCACTTGTAGGTTTTCATTAATTCATTCTCTTAAAAAAATTTCATCCAATCTAGGGGGTGGAGGTGGAGGTGGTGGTGGTGGTGGAGGTGGAGGAGGAGGAGGAGGGGGTTGTGGTGGGGGATTTTCACCTAATAGTTCATCTATGTCAAAGACATCCATGATAACAAAGAGCTCCTACATATATAAAGATATACATGAATTATATACAACTCTATGTCAAAGAAGAATCTATTTTACTAAATTAAAAAAAAAAACATATTTATAAATAGTAACATTTCTATGTTGTTGAATGAGATACACATGAAATACATAATATAATATTGAACTTAAAAAAATATACATGTACATACTATTGAATCTTTAAATATAAAATTTGCACACAAAACTTAATAAAAACTTTCAATGAAACATCATAAATCTATTATATATTCAATTTAATAAATTCATTTCTTGTAAAATGCATCAACTATTAAAATCAATATAAAATATTTCATACATAAGATCAATAAAGAAGTGAGAAATAAGATGACCCTCCTTCTAGTGTAAGAATATATAAGGATTGATGATAAGTGCTTAAAATAAGATATTGAAATTTAAGATCATTACACTCTATAAACCAAGATATGATCATAAGATCGTCATGTGAGGCACAATCATATGATATTAAGATGCAAAAATGCGTGATCAAATAGTGATAATCTATTATATTCTCTATAATAATAGGCCAATGTATGAACATAAGATAATACTTTGAGAAGATAGATTAACCAATATACAAACATAAGATAATGCTTTAATAAGATTAAAAAAACACTATATGAACATACATGTGAAGCAAATAGTCTTGAAGATCATAAGCTAGAACAAAGATTAAAGTATAAGACATCAATCATTATGGGAAATTAGTAGTTACTAGTAAAGATTAGATTTAATGTAAAAATAGGAGATAAAACACATGAAGTAATAGAATATGAAGTAAACATAAAATATTAAATCATGTCATATCTAGTGGTTTCTCTTTTATGTTATGTGTCACCTCAATGTGTACACTCACTTTGTTCGTGCATCATTATTTTCTTGCATTTACCTAACTATTGTATTGCATATTTGCACCTAGAGGATAGGATAAGATTACTTGGGTAGATATCTACCTAGGTAGGCATCACATGTTCAACTCATACTCCTTACTTTGGTAGAGATGTGGATATATGTTACTCATCTTCTCAATTTTTTTGTAACAGTTCTCTGTAAATAGGATTTTATATATTAGAATTTTCCTAAAACATGTCTCAAAATGATTAAAAGAATTGAATCAAGGTCAAAAACTAGGAATGTGAGATACATGATATGGATGATGACAAGGATGGTTGAGAATAAAGAGAATTTGAATGGATTGTGGTATGCTCCAAGTGTAGGGTACTTTTAAAAAAAATTATACATGATGCCAAGGTACTTGTCCAAGGTGTCATAAGAATGGTTTTCACCCATGAATAAAAAAATTATGTTTACTTTTCTCTCTTTTTTAATTTTTATGCAAAACCAAATCCTTTAGGTGTGGATATGTTAAATGATACACAGGATATTTATAAGTTTTTAAAAATCTAATAATAGGACCAACTATGGACCTATTATGCAATGCCATGGCATAATAGGACCTATTATGCAATGTCATGGCATAATAGGACCATAATTGGTCCTATCATACTAAGTAAACATGTTGAATTAGCATAGTTTCAGTGTTGGAGATGAATTAGATGATGAAGTTGGCAATTTTTGAGAAAATCATGTCATGTTGTGGCTTAGTAGGTCCTATTATAGCATAATAGATGGACTATTATGCAATGTCATGGCATAATAGGACCTATTATGCAATGTCATGGCATAATAGGACCTATTATGCCATGATGGCATAATAGGTCCTATTATGCCATGACATGACATAATAGGACCAACTATGGATCCATTATGCAATGTCATGGCATAATAGGTCCATAATTGGTCCTATCATACTAAGTAAACATGTCGAATTAGCATAATTTCAGTGTTGGAGATGAATTAGATGATGAAGTTGGCAATTTTTGAGAAAATTATGTCATGTTGTGGCTTAATAGATCCTATTACGGACCTGTTATGCCATGATGGCATAATAGCTGGACTATTATGCAATGTCATGGCATAATAGGAGCTATTATGCCATGATGGCATAATAGGTCCTATTATGCCATGACATGATATAATAGGACCAACTATGAACCCATTATGCAATGTCATGGCATAATAGGACATATTATGCCATCATGTCATAATGTGTCCTATTATGCCATGACATGACATAATGTGTCCATAATTGATCCTTTTATACCATCACATGACATAATAGGACCATAATAGGACCTTTATGCCATGACATGGCATAAACCTAAGCCTAAACTTTGATATCTAAAATTTGAAGAGTAATGTTAATTACTTTTAAGGTTATACTAATTTAGTGGTAACTTTTGTATTGCCTAATGAGGAATAAGAACAATTTAGGTACATATGTTCGGTTTTATTTCAATTTCATTTTCGAACGTTTTTGTTTTTGTTTCCATTTCATTTTCATTTTTTTGTTTGTGTCGATTTTGTTTTGTTAATTATCTAGGTTTGGTTTTGATTTCTAAATTTGTTGATTACGGTTTAGGGTTAACTGTTCAAAAATATTTTAGATCAAAATCAAGAATTTACAAATATAAAAAATAATTTATTTATAGGCTACTATAAAAAAAACTAAAATAATACAAAAAAAACTAAATAATACACAAAAAAAAAAGAAAAATATACAAGAAAATTATGAAATGTGAAAATAGATGACTGAATGTGTACCTGGGATAGTGGTGGCGGCTTGAAATGGAAACCACAGCACGGGGGCCCGTTTTTTATCTCCTCTTGTCAATTCACTGTCACGGTGAAAATGAAAAAATTGCCCCAAAAAACGGTAAAACTAGAATTTAAAAATGGGGGCCTGTTTTTTCAAAACAACCCCTCGTTATTTAAAAATGGGCCCTCATTTTGTTTAGAAATGGGGGACCGTTTTATTTAGCTTCGGCCCCCCGTCACCTTTCGGCTCGGGAGGCCGAACCATTAACGGGCCCCCGTTTTTTGAAAACGGGGGCCCGTTTTGCGGAGCACGTTTCCCAACGTGCAAACTTCCATGAATTTGTGACTCATTAGCTTGCACATACCCTTAGGTATAGTTTGTAGTTATAATTTTATAGTTATGGTCAAATTATGATTAAATTAGGGCTAGACGTCAACACAACTTATATTAACCCTATCCCTTACCCCAAGCTTTATCTTAGAATTGTAGTTTTGAATTCCTTAAAAAATTCTTTAAGAATTCTCAATCAATTTAGTTATCCAATTTTAGATTGTCTTAATTTAGTGATAATAATCTTGTTAATCTTTGGAGATCCCTAAAATGGTAGAAACATAATTGATATCTAAATAATTATGTTAGAAAATCGGTTGTTGAAAAGAAAAATTGATAATTAATTAATAATTCTTCATCTAAAAGTTTAATGCACTATATTTAACTTATTATGGAAATTTTTCTTTAATCATATATTTATGCATACTTTATAAAAAATTTATAAATAACTAAAAAAATGTAACTAAAATAAGATAAAAGGATCAATAACCCTTTAAGTTAAAATAGGTGTAAAAGATGAAATACTTGTTTAGAAATTACTATTATAATTGAGGATTAAGTTAATGTTAGGGCTTAATCAAGGTTAGGTATAATTTTTAATTATAATTACTATTTTAATTATGATTAAATAAGGATTGAATTAGACTTTAACTAAAGTTATATCAACCTTAACCCTAACCCCAAGATTTATCTAAGAATAGTAACTTTAATTATAACCTAACATTAATCCTAGATCCATAATCCTAATCTAACCCCAATTCAATCATAAGAATAAACTAACTCTTAAATGAATCCTAACCCTAATTAAAACGTATCTTGAACAATAACCAAAACACTAAGGTAATATTAACCCTAAACTCAAGCTAAAATTGACCCTAACCCTAATTAAACCTTTATGCTAATGCAATCCATAATGTAACCCTAACTAAATGTTAGCCTTAACCCTAAATAAATATTAACCCTAACATTAAAATTAAGCTTTATTATAGAACCCTAACCCTAACAACATGCATTATCCTGGTGATTCTGCTCTTGTTGCTGTTCTACAACAACAACCTGATGTGGTTCTGTAGCAACAGTCTTGCAGTGATTCTGTGGGGGCTTCCCCACTTGATTTTTCTTTGAAGGTTCCTAATCATAGTGTTTCCTGGATGGTTGTATGTCGTAGGCGAAAGGGAAAATCTACCCCCCTTTCCCAACCCCCCTATTGTCAAGTTTTGGGTATTTCTCCCCACTCTTGAGTTGGGTTGGGTTTTTGCTAGTTTAATAGGTTTGTTTGGCCTATCCGACTTTGTTCTTTTGGGGTTTGCACCCCTTCTTGGTCTATTTAAAATTGATAGTCTTTGGCTATGTAAAGGGTCAGCGCCCTATTTAACACTTCTTTTTCAATCCAAAACATGCATTATCCTTGAACCCTTCCTAACACTATATGCAACCCTAATTGAATTGTAATACATATTAGTTGAATACTAACTCTAATCCTGACATTAGTTCTAGTCAATCCCTAATCTTAATTGAACCCCAATGTTAACCTAACCAATAACTTAACCCTAACCTTAATTAAATATTAACCCTAACCTTGAACCCAAGCTTTATTATAGAACCCTAACCTTAACATCGTGCTTTATGCTTAAACCCTAACCCTATTTGAGTCCTAACACTAAATATAACCCTAATTGAATTGTAATAATATCCTAATTGCACATTGACTCTAACCCTAACACTAAATCTAATTGATCCTCAACCCTAACCCCAAAATTAACCTAGAATAGTAATCTTAGTTGTAGCCTAACTTTAACCCTAACCCCAAACTAACTTTATCCATTACCCTAATCTAACCGTAATTGAACCATAAACATAATTCAACATTAAACTTAACCTTGAGACTAATTAAACCCTACCTCAAATTCAAACTATAATCTAAGCATAATTGAAAAATAACCCTAACCCTATTTGAACCATAACCCTAATTGAATGCTAACATAAAGGCCATAACCCTAATATAATTGGAGCCTAACCCTAATTAAACTTAAATCCTAACTGTAAGTGCAATTAAACTCTCAACATAATGAAAGTCTAACCATAATTGAATCTTAACCCTAATTAACTCTAACCTTGACTCTAAATAAAATACTCCCCTCCAATCCTAACCTAATTTTAACACTAAATCTAATTGTAAATGAACCATAACCCTAATTATGCTATAAATCTAACCCTATTTGAACCCTAACCATAATCCTAACCTTAACCCTCACCCTAGCCCTGAATTAAATCCTAACCATAACCCTAAACCTAACCCTAAACCTAACCTAACCTTGAATAAAATCCCAATCCTAATCCTAACCATAATCCTGTACCCTAAGCCTAACCATAAACCTAACCATAAACCCAACTATAATGTAAATTCTAACCCTAACCATAATACTAAGCCCTAAGCCTAACCATAATCATAACCCCAACTCTAACCCTAACCCTAACCATGATGTAAATCCTAAACCTTACCCTAACTATGACATGAATGCTAACCCTATCCATAATCCTAACCATAAGTATAAAGCCTAACCCTAACCCTAAGATTAACCCTCAAACCCTAATCCCAATGATGATGTGAATCCTAATAGGTAACCATAACCATATTTCTTACCGTAATCTTAAGCCCTAAGCCTAACCATAATCCTAACCCTAAACGTAATGATGATGTAAATCATAACCATAACCTATCCCTAATCCTTACCATTATGTAAACCCTAACCCTAACCCTAACCCTAACCATCATGTAAATCCTAACCATAGCCGTAACCATCATGTAAAGCCCAACCCTAGCCATAATCCTAACCATAACCCTAAACCCTAAGCCTAACCATATTCCTAATCCTAACACTAACCCCAACCATGATGTTAACCATAACCATAACTACAACCATAACCTTAAACCCTAACCCTCATCACAATCATAACCCTAACCCTAGTCCTAACCCTAACCTAGCCATAACCCTAAACACTTACCCTAACAGTAATCCTATTCTAACCCTAAACTTAACTATAAGGTCATAACTAAACCAAACCCTAAATCTTAACCCATAAGCTATCCCTAACCCTAACCCTAACCCTAACCATGATATAGACCCTAACCCTAATCATAATCATATAACGTTAAACTCTAACCTTAACCCTAAGCCTAATAATACAATAGTATAATTATATATTCTTATTTAACATCTTTCATGTCGCGTCGTGTCGTGATTACTAGTAGCTTATATATATATATATATTAATATTGTATATAAATATGTTGAGAGATATCCTTGTCAAGGTGCCTATTTTTTGTCAATTTAATACCCTAAATTCAAATAGGCGATTCAAGAAGGATATCTCTCGGTGTATTTTAGATATATAATAATAATAACAATAATAATATTAACAACAACAACAACAACAATAACAATAACAGTAACAGTAACAATAACAAGAACAAGAACAAGAACAAGAACAAGAACAAGAACAAGAACAAGAACAAGAACAAGAACAAGAACAAGAACAAGAACAAGAACAAGAACAAGAACAGGAACAAGAACAAGAACAAGAACAAGAACAAGAACAACAACAACAATAACGATAATAATAACAATAACGATAATAATAACAATAACGATAATAATAACAATAACGATAATAAAAATAACAATAATAACAATAATAACAATAATAAGCTAGTTAATCTAAGAGGAGTAGATGTCATTTATTAAGAATGTGTTAGTAGATGATGCTCATTTTTGTGGTTTTAGTTTTTTCAAACCTATTAAACAATATCTTTCTTTAGAATGAAATTCTTCAGTTTTGAAACTTGCTTCTTTAGTTCTCTAATTTTAAAATTCAAATATTTTAGGAAATAGAAGAATGCAAATCTTGGAGGTGGTCAAACATTGATAGGGAATTTATTCCACGTCTTGTTAAACCATGATACGAAGTCATGCATATTTCCTGTAGGAAATAATTTGATTCCAATGAAGTTTGTTAAAGAGATCTTGTACGCACCTTTTATTCAAAATGATTAAAAATAAAATGACCAAGTTGATCCCAATTGGTAGTTGATCGAGGTTACAATAATTTGTACAAATCACATGCTTTGCCTCTAAGAGAGAAAATAAGTATTTAGTCAAAGAGACACATTTTCATTGTTGTTTTGATGAATATTGCATAAATTTTCAATATCACAAAATGCTTCTCAAGGGCAAATGAAACAATCTCCATAGAAGTGAGGTAATACTTTCAATATTGTTTAAATAATCTAACACCTTTGTCATTGTAAGAAAGGACCACTTCAATACCATGCTGTAAATGGTAGATTTATTTTCACATTATCCAAATGCACATGAATATTATGAGCTGCTACAAGAACAAAGATTTTGAATCTTTTATTCAATGGATTCACCAAGTGGAAGATTCATACTTATATGAGATGATATTTTTGTTATTTATTAGGGGAAGCGTACTAGTAGCCATTATAGCTAACTTTGTCCTCCTACAAATCCTAAATGACACTGGATTTCAATTTTTTTTGTTTGGTTGTCTTTGAATGCAACTTAACTGTTTATAGATATTGTTTTTCCCTCTGGGTGGTAAGGATGCACATTGTAGGATCTATTTTGCACACAAGGGTAAAAAACACACATGTTACAGTGTCACCCGATACTTACTCAAAGGTGCCCCAATAACTATGCATTTAAAATTTCTAATGCTTATGCACAAATGGCTCAACAATCATGCACAAATGGCCCGGTAGTGGTGCATAAATGCTTTGGTAGTTGTGCACAAATGAGCCAATTATGGTCCAATAAAGCTAAAAAAGTGAGCAACTATTGGCATGTGTGAAATTTATTAATGGAATTTTAGTTATTATTATTTTTAGTTTATTTAAAGTTAGTAATTGAGGGTTAAGTGCACAAGGAGTGAACGCCTATTGGAACTATAATGGCTATTGGTGCTCTTCCCCTACTAAAATCATAAAATTTAAAACAATGTCAAATAAAACAATGATCAAGTTATTTAATTCATTTCTCATTGAGCATGCTAAAATTATTAATATTTAAAATTTGCACCTAAAAGTTACACTCGTATACAAACCTACATTAATATGGGAATATTTACAAACATGAGATGTAGTTTGCAAAATAACTTCTAGGAGTTTAGAATTTGAATCTTCATAGAATTTTTAGTGAATTTTTTCAACCTTGAAGAGAAAAGAGAAGAAGGAAATAGGAAAACAAATCCTAACAAAATTGATAATGCACCAATTATAAAATCCTCTCACTTGTATATGACTTATTGTGTACATGATACACAATTTGAAATCACAAAATAAAATGAACATAGATGCAACAATAGAAGTGATATTGGAATAATAATTACTTTATTAGAGGTTTGATAATTAAAAATTTACAAATGAAAGATACAAGTATAAAACAATAAGGTGGGAATATATTTACCATTGAAATTAAAATGAAACTTAATTAAAACAAAAGACTACACATTTTATTCTAAAATAATTAAATAGATAATGTAAAAGGATCAATAGCATGATTACAAAAAATGCTATTTGCTGGTACAATGATAAAATATTTTTCCTTCAAAGGGTTGAGTACATTTTGTAAAGCTTCACCAGTAAAAATTTATATGCTTATTTGTTCAAATGAACAATTACATATGCATTTACAAAAATAGAAGAGAATAAGATTAGAGAGAAACAAAGGAAAAATTGGAGAATAAATTCCTAATTTCATTTCACTTTGCATGATGAATACATCTTTGAGTTATTAAAATTTTTCTTTTTCCACTTTCTTTGCTTTCCTCTCTTCTTTATTCTTCTTTTTTTAAATGATTTTGCAATTTGAAGTAATATGTCATCTCCCTCATTTTTTGTTGCCTCTTCACTCTTTTCATCAATCATCATTTCCATGTACTCTCCTTGGCATTACTATCTTAGATTTCTCATTATTTCAATATCCTTCATAGGACCATACTTTGTTGTAACAACTTTACTATTCTTCATATTTGCCATTTTATTATTATTTAGTGCAAGAATACTATTATTTTTAATCATCTTCACATCTAAAAAAAAATTTGCCTTATTAACATCAAACTCACTCTTGCAAATATAAAAAAGATAACCCATTAGGTATGTGATTTACATTGTTATTCTAGTTGAAATCTTGTTGTTTTCTTTTTCTATCTTCTTCATTGCACTCAACTGTGTCATTTTCTTCAACATCATGTCCTTCCAAGGACCAACTGCAACCCTAAATTCACAATTACTTGCTTCAACATATCTCTCCATCTTTTGTACATGAAAATCAACATCAATATTATCTTTGTAAATCTCATAAAAATGAGATAATACCTCTATTTTTGCTACTAGAACTTCTTTTTCTATGCATGTAACTTCATTTCCCTTCATTTTTATGATTTTAAAAAGACATATATTAGTTGCTACTTTTTTCTTTTCCTCATGCTCTTCTTTATCCTCTCACATGAGGTTTTTTCTTCTTTAGTGCAATATACATGACAAGCTACTACATCTTCTCATTTACACAAATTCATACCAATATTAGGACATGTAAAACATGCTATTTATCTTTCCCAGCTTCATTTTCTCTGTCATGTCTCCTTCAAATAAATTTTCTTCCTTCTTTATCTCCTCTTTCAATAGGAGATCTTCATCTTCATCTTCATGTATCTGTTTATCAAACTTAAGAATCTGAAAGTCCATTTTCTCTTTCTTTCTCCATTATTTTCGTTACTTACTTTCTTTCATCAACAATTTTGTGGACTGTTGCCACATGTTCTTTCCATGCCCTTTCCATCATAGGGATACAACTTTGCATTTTCTCTTTCCTCTTTTTGCTATCCTTTTTGCCAAATCTTTGCTTTTCCTCTTTATTTTATTTGTTGTTCTCTTTAAAAAGGATGTTTTACCCATTTTAATTTCTTTTGTTTGTTCAATCTCCATCATATTCAATCTATCCTAGATCTTTATAAGTTCTTCAATAATAAATTTCTTAAACCTCTTGTCTCACCATTCTTCCCAATACAAAATTCTCATAGGTCTTCTCATTGTACATCTCTTCCTCTTCTTTAGAGACATTTTGTCAAAAACTTTTCACATACACTACTATCCTTTTCCAATAGAAAATTTGGAAGATGCAACTCTACTATTTCTCTACCCACTCTCTCTTAGTGGAATGTCTTAGTTATAAGACTCCCAACATTATGATATATCCAATTTGTCTCAAATAACTTTTGATGATATATTGTTGAGATTAAGAATTTGAAATAGATTGTTTCATAATCCTCAAGTGAAATGCTACTCCATCCTACCTTTCCTTTTAAATCTTATCTCACACCTTATGATTTTAAGAAAGTAGTTGATAATGTGAACAAATTAGAGAATGCATCTAATTAATTTATGATAAAACCCTTGTTTATTTTCAAACCTTCAAAATTAAACCATATTTTTACATATCATAGCTCTGTACTATGTAACTAGTATAATGCTTAACATGAGTGGTCTCAAGAAATTAGAAATTAGAGATTAGAGAACCCTTGTGGAAAATAAGAGTATGTTGGAAAATCAAGATGATGATGGAGATAAGATGTGAAATTCATATCAATATATTTATACTTAAAAAATTATCACAACAATGTTTTTAACCTAACAAATTATATTAATTTAGTTTACTTTTTGAACTTTAACATATTATGTCTTAAAAAAAATAAAACATATTTGAAATGTAGTTGGGCCTTTAAACATATGGATCCTCCTTAGGCCCTTCCTCAACATGTTTGATAAATCATTCTCTATATTCTCTATTTTTTCCTCTTTTGCATCTTGTAACGAGTGGAAATACACAGGTTAAAGCATTCACTAGCCTTAAACAACTACGCACTTAAGTTTCATTATTTCCTGATCAATATAATTATAGTGTCTTTTTTATGATCAAACTTGGATCAAACCTCCATATGCCCTCAAAATTTAATAGACTGAAAAGACATTCTACATTATTCAGCCAGAATGAAGGTTATACTGTGAATTTAATTGCTCTTGAAGTCTTTGTTTTAACCTAATGCTCTACAACTTACATTGATTTAAGAAAATAACTAACCCCTTCAACTATTGTCAACCGATATATGCTTCTGATATTGTTTTTGACATTATTGTTCTTTCATTCACTGTTTCATGGCCTTCATAACTATGAGGCTGGTATTACCACTATTCCACTTGGACAATTCTCATATCCCTTTGTTGCATCATATATGCTTATTGACTATAGTATCTCGCTATATTAGAGATGGTTTGTTACATGCTGCTCACAATAATACAGGTGAACATCTCTTGTGAGAATCTTTGAAAATAACACCATTACAGATAATTAAATGGATGAAATAATCAGTATTGTTTTTTGTTCCTAATTCTCATTCTGATGATGAATCATAGAACATGTTCCCAAATATTAATGAAAAACAAATACACAATTAAATCCAAAAATCATGAATCCAACATTAACAAAGAATTATAATCACATAATGATATAAGATTAGCTATCACAGCAATTGCATAACGTTCATCTAAAACAAATCCAAAGTAATAACAAGAGCGGCAATCCAGAAATTGTCTCATTGAAGGAGTTAATATTAACACAAACCAAACTGCCAGAATTTTCGTGAAAAATAACTATGAAGTAATCTGTAGGTGGCATTTATTATCAGTGTGCAGCTCATTTTCACGGTTTCACTTTTTGCAAACGCTTAAGCTCAACATCTTTTCTTGCAATAGTTTCCTTCAATTTGGAAACTTGTTCCTTAAGGTCTCTAACCTCCTTGCTTTCCTTGTTGCTACGTGCAGCACCCAGTTCCAAGCAAGAGACTCTTCTTGCAAATTTCAATGTGCTAGTTGTCTCCGAGTAAGAATCAATGTCTGGATTGAGATGTACAAACATGAGCGTCTTAGCTTGGCCACCCAAGGAATCCTGAAGAATTTGGGTAAGTTTGCTGTTACGATATGGTACATGGGCACTCTTATTAGCTAAAGCAAATATGACATCCCCAAGAGCAGAGAGAGATTTGTTTATGTGCATTGCTTCTTTAAGTCTATCCCCAACGACCTCAGACTTGTCAATCCTCTCACTTCCAGCAAGATCAATCAAATGGAGGGATCCTCTAAGAGTTACTCCAGAAGATAAGTCCGTCCCTTCAATATGTACACTCAGGATACTGTGAGAACGGCTACTGTTTTCATTAAGGGCAGTAACACCTACTGCTCTGTTTCTCTTACCAATTTTCATTAAATCTAAAACATCCTGTGTTGACTCAACATGGCACATTATTGCATCAGGAACACTAAGCCCACTGGACTGAGATGTGCTTCGAATCTCAAGGCTCTTTCTTCGAGGGGTTCTTGGTGAGTCACCATTAATCAGCAGATCACGAACTTGCTCGTTATATATTTCTATCATTTGGACCCCAATTTCATATTTTATTGACTCTCTTCTTGCTTGTGAAATTTGAAAAAGGTCACTTAGTGCTCTGTAATTTACTCCCCAATCTTCTTTTGATGACAAGATATTAGGACCAGACATTGTGTAGGTTTTCCCTGAACCGGTTTGACCATATGCAAAAATACATACATTGTACCCATCTAGAACAGACCTTACAAGTGGTTCAGTGTCACGATATACTTCCTCTTGAGAAGCAGAAGGATCAAAGACTCTGTTGAACTTAAATGTCTCTTTGGATTCCATGCCTGACTTTTTAGGGTTATAAATTAACAGCTCCCCTTCTTCACCAGTACATTCAATTGTAGTTTGTTTCACACACTCACCGGGAAGGAAAGGCCTCACCCTACAGTATACACGAATATTTCCTTTCAGATCTTGAATTTCATTGTACAGCTGTCGGTTCTCTGCAACAACCTTGGAATAGTTTGCTGCACTATTTGCGAACCCATTTAGTTGTTTTTCCAGCATTGAGATTTCTTCATTTGTCAGTTGAGAGACTTCTTTAATGTCTCGAAGTGCTGCAACATGTACACCCAGCAGTTTTAGGATACAAGAATACCTCAGCCTCAATTTTTTCAACTCCTGGGAAGAGTTCTCTTCTAGCTCAGTATTTTTCCTTTCTCGTTGAGACAAAAGAGCCTCTATTTTATCATTTTTTTTCTGCAACTCTAAACATACTTCTGTTTTTTCGGACTGTAATTGTTGCACATGTTCTTCATTAGTCTTTTTCATAGTTTCTAATTCAGCTTCCAGGGCACAAATAATAGTCTCACTCTCCAGCCTCTCTTTTAATCCCTTCTCTATGGTTTCTTCCACTTTCTTCTGCAATTCTATTTGAACCTCCATTTTGTCAGATTGCAGCTTTTGCACATGCTCCTGATTAGTCTTACTCATAGTTTCTAATTCATCTTTTAACAGACGGATAGCAGCCTCACTCTTCACCCTCTCTCTCATTTTTGTATTATGGTTTTCTTCCAATTTCGTAAGCAAGTCTAATTCAACTTCCCTTTTTTCCGACTGCAGTTTTTGCACATTTTCTTGATTCATTCTTTTTATAGCCTCTAATTCTTCCTGATTGCTCTGTTTTACAGTTTCTAATTCATATTTCAGAGCACGGATTGCAGATTCACATTCCACCCTCTCTTTTATTTGTTTATTTTGGGTTTCATCTATTTTCTTTTGCAACTCTAATTCAGCCTTGCTTTTTTCCAACTGCAATTGTCGCACATGTTTCTGATTAGTCCTCCACATAGTTTCTAACTCTTCTTTATTAGCCCTTTTCGTGGTTTCTAGTTCGTCTTTCAAAGCACAGATAAAAGCCTCGCTCTGCACCCTCTGTTTTATTTCTTTATCTTGAATTTCCTCTATTTTCTTCTGCAACTCTTCTACTTCACTTTTTCCAGATTGTAATTGTTCCACATTTTCTTGATTTTTCTTTTTCATAGTTTCTAATTCATCCTGCAAAGCACAAATAGAAGCCTCGCTCTGCAACCTCTCTTTAATTTCTTTATCTTGAATTTCCTCTATTTTCTTCTGCAACCCTAATTCTACTTCCCTTTTTTCAGACTGCAATTGTTCCACATTTTCTTGATACTTCCTTTTCATGGTTTCGAATCCATACCTTAACATATGTTTGAATTCCTTAATGTGTTCCTGTTGGTTTAGAAGGCAAAGTTCAAACTTTTCCATTACATTTTTCAGTACAACTTCTACCACATTATGAAGTTCATCAATCTGTTTGTCACCAAGAAGAGCCCTCACAACACTCCAAAGAGGTTTAGGTGGTGTTTGGTAAATAGATTTCCACAACTTAGATTTCTCTATTGATTTAACATTCGGATATGTCATTGCTTTCACTTGCATAACCTCCTGGAAGGGCCGTCCTATTTGCATCCATGTTGAATTTGATATAGCAGAATTTGGCACAATTGAATCAGACAAAAGGCTTTCAAACTCAAACATTTTGTCAAAACTAACACCACCCATCTTTAGAGGAGATTCTTCTGCTCTTTTACCATTCATTCCTGGCGATTCATCAGCAGACAGATTACTTAACTTCTGCTGTCCTCTTTGCATCCATGTTGGGTTTTCAGGATCAAACATTTTGTCTAAACTAACATCACCCATCTTTAGAGGGGATTCTCCTGTTATTTTCTCTGGTGACTCATCAGCAGACATATTACACAACTTTTGCTGATTACCCACAACATAATATTCTCTTAGAGATAAAAGGCAGTCCACAACACTCACCATACTACCCTTCTCCAAATCATACTGTTTAAAAGTGGGTAGTCGTAAACCATCTATTGCCACTAGGAAATTCCTAACATTATCAAATCTTTCCTGTTCTGAAAATTTAGCACCTTCTGATAGTCTGAATAATATGATGTTTGGTATGCTTCCTGCATTGATTTTGTTCATAAGATGGCAGAGAACGCTTCCATCTCTCAAACACCTTCTTAGTTCTTCTTCAGAAGGCACGTTTGGGAGATGTAGAGAGTCAAACAAGCTGTTAAGCCAAGCTGCTACAATAGATCTCTTTGCATTACTACGTGAATCAACGTGTATATATTCCAGTTGCATGGTAAGTAGTTGAGTAGCATGTATTATGGCATTTTCAACAAAAGCTGCAACATTTTGATTTGCAGCGCTATTTTCACTCCCACTTCCACGTCCCGGGATTTTCATTGGGAAAGTTCTATATAGATTTAATTCTAAAATCAAATGTTTTTCTCAATCTTTACAATATCACAGACGATTGGCAAGTGGGTGTCTAAGATTTTTAAATAGAGCTCAATCCTTACGTCGAAACGAACAGACGCCTCTCCCCCATAATAACTCTCTCAATGTTGCTAACGTATCCATAATTGTTCCTAGATATTATTATACTATACAAGCAATTTGCACTTTGTAAAAACGTTTGTAATGGTTAAATTCGCCTTTGTTTATTCTAAACACAAGAAGGCAACGGTCTATCTAAATAGTTTGTGTATAATTTTTTAATACAAAGAATCAATAGTCATTAGAACTGATTTTATAATTCTATGATTGTGCTTCAAATGTCTTTATTTGGACACAGCATTTGAATTGGGGCTCAAATTTATTATCATTATCTAAATTTTTGAATGATTCAACTTTCAATCTGATCCAAAGTCGAATTAGAAGTTTTCTATCATGTCACATTATTTATTGTGTAATGAAGATGAAAGCATATGGTAATCATTGGATCCATTATATGAGAAAATGTTAAATATATAGCTGAAAAAAAAAAATTATATTGACAAGTCACATTATTTGATTTTTTTTGTTAAAAATTACAATTAAAGAGCTATATAATTAATTGTTTATAACATAATATTTGTTGAAGGTTTTACAAATGAGGTAGTAAGTTAAGCTTGCTTGATCTTAGGATGAATTCCATAGTTAAGCATGTCTGAGTTGAAATAGAACTGGCACGGGTGACCTCTCAAAAAGTTTGAATGCTTCACCTTATGAACATCAACTAGATGCAATGAGTGCTATGTGGATTATTCATGCTCATTAGAGATGAGTTTGTGCAAACTACGACTCATGAAATATATGTCACTAACTTAAAAATACAAAATTGAACCTTAATAAAATAACATAATTATTTATACTTGCAATTCACTAATTTATAATAATTATTTTGTTGATGATACTTCTAGTTAAGTCCAAATCCTCATCCCTATTAAAATTTGAATACGATTTTGAATCTTTATAGCCTCTCCCAAGGATCACTTAAAAAACAATGTTTTCTATAATAATAATCTTGGCAACCTCCTATGACATTATTTTAGACCCCTTCTCCTCTTCGTAAAGTTTGGGTGCTCCAACATTATATGACATTTGCACCTCCTATGACATTTTTTCTATCAATTGTATTCCTTACCTAATGCATTTGGTTTTGGTGAGATCCACCACCAAAATCATAGGAAACCTCATTAATGACACCACCTTTTCATTCCATATTCATCTATGAAAAATCCTCTAAAATCCTATAAAACCTTTATTATTCTCATTTACTCATCATTACAATCCATCTTTGCACCGATACTTACACTTTAAAGTGATAGTTTCATTATACGAGTGCTCTCTTGAGGAAATATTAGTGAATCTTGGTTCTAGTGAACCTAATTCTTTTCGATCTTGCCTTGTCCTCAATCTAGTGATCTTATGGCTCTTTCATTTCCTTTTTCATCAATATCAAGCATTCATTTTCTCCATCTCCCTAGCCACTAGGAACCCCATTTAGTCTCCCAATTGTACATACTCTCTTTCCAACACTCTCTCCCATCTTCCTTTTATGTCAAATCCCTAATCTATATTCATTTTATCATCTCCCAATTATTATTATTTTTGTATACCTCCTAGGGTTAGCCTTTTCTCTCTAGGGTTTTTCTTGTTTCTACTATTATTATCTGTTATAACTATTTATTTTCATCTCCCAATTATTATTGTTCTTGTATACCTCCTAGGGTTAGCCTTTGCACTCTAGGGTTTTTCTTGCTTCTACCATTTTTAACTATTATAGCCATTTATTTTCATTCCCTAGATTAGGAGTCATTTTTCAAGCATTTCATGTAGTGTTTTTTGTTGGAGTAACCCCTAGGGGGCTACTTCATATGTGATCCTCCTTACTACTTTTTATTTTTAGGGTTTCTTGTTTTGTAAATTTTAAAAGTAGACTCACATAAAGAGATATTTATAAGAAGTGAATCTCAAAACTTCATGAAGTCTCATAAATTTTGTAGACCATTTTGTGAATTGGTGCCACTTACACCACTTGGGATTATCTTGATATTGAAATCATCATTATGTTCGAGAGTGATGACAACATACCCAATGTTCTGTATAAGATATATTTAGTCATTTCCAACTAAATCCATCCTCTTTTTCAAATTTTAATTATTTGTAGCATGCTCAAATCTCTATATGATGTTTGTTTTTCTAATGTATTTTTTGTGCTTTTACCATTTTCACTATGATATTTCTTTATATTTTCACATCTTTAAAATTGCTATTATTGCTTCTAGTTTTGATTGTGTGTGACGTTTCAGATCACACTCTGTGATCCAAAACATTGATACAAAAAGTCACACACAATCAAAACTAGAAGCAATAGTAGCAACTATCATGGATTGTGGGAAAATAATTTGTTTTATCTTTAAAATAATTAAGTGTCACTTTTTAGAACTTAATCTTTAGTTCTGTTGATTCTAGTCTAGTATGGTGTCATTTGTATCCCCTCATAGGGAGTTTGTGCCCATTTGTAAAATATAGGTCTTGGAGTTTACAAACCTCGTAGTAAGATTTTTTTGATAATCGTAGTCATCTCATCTTTACATATATTTCTTTTCCTAGGTGCATAAGTTATTCATTTAATGTTTACATATATTTCGTACAAAGCTAATTTTCTAGTTAGCTTCTAATTCTATGTTTCCAAATGTGTTGTATGTATCAACTATAGTTTATGTGAGATTAGTTTAGGGTAATACTCCCCAGCTTAAAATTTTACATATTTTTATTTTATGATTTTAATATACATGCATAAAATAACACTATTAGTTTAATTATTTATCTTAACATCTATAAATTTTACAAATAAGAAGCAAATTTTGTATTCTTTCATTTGGTGAAGTTGGAATTATCTTATAATAAATATTTTTTATTTGATTTGTTAAATTAACTTGTACCTTATTAATTTCCATTTTCATAATAGGGTGATTTTATTGTGCTATAATTTGGGTGTCTTAGTTTAGCTTATTTTTTGTTTTACCTTGTCTTTTTTTGTGTTGTCTCTACCAACTATAAACCTTATTTATACTATTTCATGCACGTTTATTACCTTTTTATTTTCCTTCACCATTCACCTTCAATTATCCTTTGTTATATTTTTTATTTTTATTGTTCTTAATACCCTTTTATTCATTTGTCCTACCATATTACTTATCATAAAGCCACTAATCATATTTTTTCTAGGTCCATATCTCATTGTAGCCCATTGCATACATCCTATTATGGATAATTTATTTCCTTCATCTACTTCTAACTTAAAGCCATTTCCTTCTTTATTTTAACTAATAACTTTTATCAAGGAAATCTTGACTTATGCAAAAGATAAAGATCATTTCTCAATTTTAAGAAGTCAAGAATACCATAAGTCCTAATGTTGCTACCATCCCATTTGAACATATTGACTTACTAGAAGGAATCCTCACCAATGTTATAAGGATAGAAATAAATTAAAAAATTAGAAATTGTGCATTCTCATGTCCATATCTTCTACCCTATCAAGACTCCTCAATATACATCTACGTCTATTAGTTCTTCTGGAGACTACCATTCCTACTCTACATACATTTCCATGACCTTCAACCATGCCCACTTCTAGTGTTGTTCCTCCTCCCTCTCGTTCTTAATTTTAACCACTTCTTTAACTTCTTACATATTATTTCTTCCCCATAATATTTACCTTTTGGTACTTCACTTACCTCTAATTTTGGTTGTATGTAGGTTCCCATATTAATATTTTTATGACCACTACCATTTCTCCTCCTAATACTATTGTGATTTGTTCCACTTCTATACATCCCACCTATATGATACTCACCATAACAATCAACCTCTATGTAAAACCACAAATCCGTATGACCATTTTGGGCAATTACTTGACTTTAAATATTTTTGACTAAAAAATCATTTCCAACTAGCAATTTATTATAGTTTAGATATATTTTGGCTAGTTGAAAGTATCTACTAAAACCATGTGGTAAAAATTTTCTGAAAAATATTTAATTTTTTAAGAATTAAAAAAAATTTAATGTCCCCACCACTTCTACTTGTGTATATAACACTTTTTAA
Organism: Cryptomeria japonica; assembly: GCF_030272615.1. Taxonomy (NCBI): domain Eukaryota; kingdom Viridiplantae; phylum Streptophyta; class Pinopsida; order Cupressales; family Cupressaceae; genus Cryptomeria; species Cryptomeria japonica. Next base: position 761,243,856 of record NC_081408.1, on the reverse strand, counting down.
AGAATAAAAAAGTTCCTTTAAGTGTCCTTAATGTTAATGGATTTTGAATAAATTATTATTATGATTAATAACTGTAAGTATATAGGGTCAAGAAATTTATATGTTAATAATAAATAAAGTTGTACATATCAAAATAAAATCATTTCACAACAAATATTGGAGAAAGATAAACCACATGGATTGAAAGAGAGATAACATCATCCTTATAGGCATCACTTGGATGAACACACTTAGTTTCTATTTCTAGAGCTTTCTATACTCTCACTTATTGATGACCAACAATATTTCCTTTCTTTCCTTGCTTATGCATATAAAGGTCATGTTTCTATATAGAAAACATATGGAATTAGAGACATTTTTGGGTTTCTCTAAAATCTAACTTTAGACATCACTCTCATGCTTGACTAATGCCTATCTAAAACTAGTTAGCAAAATGCTTACCAATATTTCTCTAGCATCATGGAGATCACAACTAATAATTTCTAATTAATGAAGAATATTGTTAGGATAGGTGACATTAACCTTGCGTTCCTAAGTCATTTTCATGTGTCTCCACGTTCATTTGAAAGTATTCTAGGGGACATAAGAGATAAAATATTTGTTATTTATTGCATATGGAATATTGTAATTGCATCCCATAGAGGTAGCCACTTGTTGGTGACAGTTATAGAGCATTTTGGGAGAATATTCCTCCTAGGCATCCACTTTTTAGGTGGGGACCACACACTCTTGCATGTTAACCAAAGTAGGGCACTCAAGTTTGCATGTTTTGGTAGTGGGCCATTAGAGCCATTGAATAGTAATGAAGCACATGGGTTTTAATACTTTTGATTGGCTATGGGTTAGGTGCCCATGTGAAGGTCACATGGACATTAGATATTATTTACTATATTTATAGGATATCCACTAAGGGAGGCGTGGGTTTTCCAAGTGGTTTTAGCTTGTTGTTTTAGAACAATGGTTTCTCCTCCTCATAATCTCTATATATTAGAGCCTTGAGTTAGTAATTTTATATGATTCATTTGGAGGTTTAAGATAACAGGGTGTTGTTAGATACTCACATGATTGCAATGAAGCATATTATTGTATACATCTTTTGAGATTAATAATATACTTTCCCTCTTTTTCTAGTGTAGTTTTTTTTGAAAGGGTTTCTCCACATTAATCTAGTGCTATCTTTGGTATTTCTGATTTCATTCTTTACGTTGAATGTGACATGAAATATTCTACATTGGTAATCTTAGTTTTTGAATTTGGATTACTTTGTTTAAGTTCATATTGCAAGATTTATTCACCTTGAATCTCAACATCTTGTATTAGAGCTAATAATTATGTTGAGAGAGGAACACCTTTCTCTTAAGTGTTGAAGGTTTTTTAGCTAAAGTGGGAGATTTTACATTGTAGGTTGTGCAATATTTTGAAGAAGATTGTATACCATGGCCACCAACTCTTGCTAGGATATTGAGAAGTTCACTAGAACTAGTTATGAGATGTGGAAGTTAAAGGTGGATGATCTCCTTGAAGAGAGAGATCAATGGTTATGGATTTCACAAGAATCAAAGCCATCTACAATAACAGGCAAAGATTGGAATAAGATAGACAAGAAGGCATAGGTAACCATAAATTTGGTCTTCTTGAATGTCTCTACAAAAGACACCACATACAAGTTGTAGAGGAAGATAGGTAAAATATACCAGACCAAAATTTTGTCTAACAAGTTATATCTAAAAGATGTTTACATTCATTAAAATTGAAGGATGTTAATTCTATTGAAAAAAATTGAATGCTTTTAACTTGATGATAAGTCAACTTGAATCAATAAATTTTAAGTTAGAAGATGATGATAAGTGCTTTTTTGTTTCTTTTCTCTTTGCTTGAATCTTGGGAAAATATAATAATTGTCATAAGTAGTGGTGGTATAGAACCAAAGAGGGACAATACTATTCATATATCTCTTTCAGAGGAGATGTAGAGAAATTTTGTGAAAGTTGGCTCTCAAGATGCCTTGCATGTATCGATAAGGTCTAAATAGAAAGGACCTAAAGGGGATAAAAGAAAGGACAAGTCAAAAGGATGTTCTAAGACCCCTAGAAAGAGAAGAGTGAAGTGTTGAAATTGTTACAAAAGAGGGCATGCGAAGGAAAGTAAGAACAAGATAAAGAGTGCAAATTCCTCCATGAGAAAGTCCTTTGATGATGATGATTTTAATGCTTTATTTAATTCAACTAACTCTATTTGTAATTATTCTTGAATTATTTATTTAGGTTGCTCCTACCATATGAGTCCTCACAAGGAGCAATTTTCTAAATATTTAGAATATGATGGAGGATCTTGGTTTTTCTCGATGATAAAAATACAAGGAATATTATCAATAATGAAAAGGTAAAGTTGTGTTCTAGTAATAGGAGGGTCAAAACCTAGTTCTAATGTTTTACATATTAGGACGTATAGAAGTTTACTTTTAGTATCCAAGTTGAATGATCCTAAAATATATGTGACATTTGACAAGTCTAGTTGTAGGTTGGTGAGAGACAATTTGGTGATTGCTAAGGGATCTTAGATAGAGAATTTTTTAAGGCTTAATGATTCCACTTTTTGTAACTCTACCAATGTAGCCGACACTAAAAATGCATGTATGTTGTGGCACCATAAATTGGCTTACATAACTGAAAAGGGTCTTAAGACTGTTTTGAATATAAATTTGGTTGATGGTATTTCTAATTATTTTGTTGGAAAAAATGATTTCTATGAGCACTGTGTGTTTGATAAATAGAATAGGTCATCATTTTCTAATGGGGGTAAGTGCACAAAGATGGTGGTAAAAAAGGGGGGTATAAGTGGACACTTTTTTTCTGAAATCAGGTGAACATGAACTTGGAGGCAAAATTTGAAAGTCATCCACTTGGGATATGAAGATAATCAAAGAACAAATATTGTAGTACTCTGAATCTAGTTTCCAAACTACTAAATTTTCTCAAAATTGGATAAGATTAAGGGGGTCAAATCCTTCACGCATGAAAAACAGTCCCTGATTTTTTCAGAAAAACATAACATAGTGTCTGACGTGCGCATCAAAAAATTCATAGTTAGATTTATTATTTTGACAAATCCTTTGGCAAAAAGATAGTTAAGAGTGAGGACTAGAAGATGTGTATTTTTTTTTAATTTTTTGTTGAGTATTTTTTTTTAAATGATTTTTCCAATCGAGCACATCCTGAAAATTAGGTACTTGTTCATGCGCGAAGCATAAGTTGCACTAAAAAAATCAAAAATAATTTTTTTTTAAAAAATTGTAAAGAATCAAGTGCACTACAATAATATATAAATTTTTAAAAATTTGGATAAGTATATCAAAAATTATTAAAAAAATGGTGCACATATGTCTGTGAGAACTATGGAGACACTGGTAAAAGAAATTCAATAATAATATGTTATTTTTGTTCAAATTTTAAAAAAATTATATGGTTAGAAAGCTCAGAAGATGGGTGAAAATATGGTGGCAATTTTAGAAATACCCACTTGATGAAGTGTAAACCGGATGATGACAGAGTTGAGAAACCAAGTTGATAAAATAAAACACATCAAAAAGGAGGGAAATGGAGGGAAATCAAACTTCCAAACCGTAGCTTTGTCATCTAGGCCTATTTCAAAGCCTAAACAGTCAAAAGCGCGTACGGGGTACCTATGGTATAAAAAGCACGTACGGGGTACTTATGGTGTAAGAAGCACGTTTTTTACTATAAAAAGCGCGTACGCGCTTTTAATGTTTAAATTTTGGGAGTGTGTATAGTATGATATTGTATATATAATATGTGTATATATATAATATATAATTTATATATAATATAAAAATATATAATATATAATATTTATATATATGTATATAATAATATATAATATATATATATATGTATATATATATATATGTATATATACATATACATATATATATATATATATATATATATATATATATATAATAAATTAAGTTTATATATACACACATATGTGTGTATCTATGTGTATTGTCTCAAACGAAGAAATGAATTTTTCTTTTGAAAATGATTTTTTAAAGAGTCTCTCCCACTCTCAAGCACGTACAAGGTGCCTCTCTTTCTCTCTCTCTCTCTCTCTCTCTCTCTCTCTCTCTCTCTCTCTCTCTCTCTCTCTCTCTCTCTCTCTTTCTCTCTCTCTCCCTCCCTCTCCCTCTCTCCCCCACTCTCTCCCTCTCCCCATCTCTCTCTCACTCCTTCTCCCTCTCTCCCCTTCTCCCTTCCTCCATAGCCCATCTCTCTCTCTCTCCCTCCAATATATCTTCTTTTTGTTTGCATATATATAAGGTGATAAGAAGATTGACAAGGTGGTCAGTTTTCTTTTTTTTTTAAAAGAAGATAGGATATAAAGTAGAACGTTTGAAGAAGATGGGTGAAAATATGGTGGCAATTTTAGAAATACCCACTTGATGAAGTGTAAACCTGATGATGACAGAGTTGAGAAACCAAGTTGATAAAATAAAACATGTCAAAAAGGAGGGAAATGGAGGGAAATCAAACTTCCAAACTATAGCTTTGTCATCTAGGCCTATTTCCAAGCCTAAACAGTCAAAAGCGCATACGGGGTACCTATGGTATAAAAAGCGCGTATGGGGTACTTATGGTGTAAGAAGCACGCTTTTTACTATAAAAAGCGCGTACGCGCTTTTAATGTTTAAATTTTGGGAGTGTGTATAGTATGATATTGTATATATAATATGTGTATATATATAATATATAATTTATATATAATATAAAAATATATAATATATAATATTTATATATATGTATATAATAATATATAATAATATATATATATATGTATATATATATATATAATAAATTAAGTATATATATACACACATATGTGTGTATCTATGTGTATTGTCTCGGACGAAGAAATGAATTTTTCTTTTGAAAATGATTTTTTAAAGAGTCTCTCCCACTCTCAAGCACGTACAAAGTGCCTCTCTTTCTCTCTCTCTCTCTCTCTCTCTCTCTCTCTCTCTCTCTCTCTCTCTCTCTCTTCCTCCAATATATCTTCTTTTTGTTTGCATATATATAAGGTGATAAGAAGATTGACAAGGTGGTCGGTTTTCTTTTTTTTTAAAAGAAGATAGGATATAAAGTAGAACGTTTGAAGAAAATGAACGTATTGGTTTCTTTCTATTGTGTGGATGTATTTGTTGGATAATATTTATGGTTCGTATGGTGTACTAAGGGGTCATATGGTGTATTATGACCCCTTAGGTGTCGTTATGGGTCATATGGTGTTCTATGATCCCTTAGGACACCATATGACCCCTTAGGACTCCATATGGTGTCGTTATGGGTCATATTGTGTCCTAAAGGGTCATATGGTATTCTATGACCCCTTAGGATACCATATGATCCCTTACATGTCATTATAGGTCCTATGGTGTGCTAAGGGATCATATAGTGTCCTATGACCCCTTAGGATACCATATGATCCCTTAGATGTTGTTAGGGTTCATATTGTGTTCTAAGGGTCATATGGTGTCCTATGAGCCATTAGGACACCATATGGTATCGTTATGTGTCTTATGTTGTCATATTACCCCTAGGACACCTTATGACCACTTAGGACACCATATGGTGTCATTAGGGGTCATATGGTGTCCTACGACCCCTTAGGACTCCATATGGTGTCATTATGGGTCGTATGGTGTCCTAAGAGGTCATATAGTGTTTTATGACCCCTTAGGACACCATTTGGTGTCATTATGGGTTGTATGGTGTGCTAAGGTGTCATATGGTGTCTTATAACCCCTTAGGACTCCATATGACCTCTTACATGTCGTTATGGGTTACATAGTGTTCTAACAGGTCATATGGTGTTCTATGATCCCTTAGGACACCATATGATCCCTTAGGACTCCATACGGTGTTGTTATGGGTTGTATGGTGTCCTAAAGGGTCATATGGTATTCTATGACCTCTTAGGACACCATATGATCCCTTAGGTGTCATTAGAGGTCATATTTTTTCCTAAGAGGTCATATGGTGTCCTATGACCCCTTAGGACACCATATGACCCCTTAAGACACCATACGACCCATAACGACACAATATGGTGTCCTAAGGGGTCATAGGATTCCATATGACCCCTCAAGATACCATACTACCCATAACAACACCATATGGTGCCCTAAAGGGTCATATGGTGTTCTATGACCGCTTAGGATACTATTTGGCATAATTGTAGGTCCTATGGTGTTCTAATGGATCATATAGTGTCATATGACCCCTTAGGATACCATATGACCCCTTAGATGTTGTTAGGGGTCGTATTGTGTTCTAAGGGTCATATGGTGTCCTATGAGCCATTAGGACACCATATGGTATCGTTATGTGTCTTATGTTGTCATATGACCCCCAGGACACCTTATGACCACTTAGGATACCATATGGTGTCATTAGGGGTCATATGGTGTCCTACGACCCCTTAGGACACTATTTGACCCCTTAGGACTCCATATGGTGTCATTATGGGTCGTATGGTGTCCTAAGAGGTCATATAGTTTTTTATGACCCCTTAGGACACCATTTGGTGTCATTATGGGTTGTATGGTGTGCTAAGGGGTCATATGGTGTCTTATAACCTCTTAGGACTCCATATGACCTCTTACATGTCGTTATGGGTCACATGGTGTTCTAATGGGTCATATGGTGTTCTATGATCCCTTAGGACTCCATATGGTGTCATTATGGGTCGTATGGTGTCCTAAAAGGTTATATGGTATTCTATGACCTCCTAGGACACCATATAATCCCATAGGTGTCATTAGAGGTCATATTGTCTCCTAAGAGGTCATATGGTGTCCTAAGGGGTCATAGGATGCCATATGACCCCTCAGGATACCATACGACCCATAACACCACCATATGGTGCCCAAAAGGGTCATATGGTGTTCTATGACCCCTTAGGGCACTATTTGGCATCACTGTAGGTCCTATGGTATTCTAAGGGATCATATAGTGTCCTACGACCCCTTAGATGTTGTTAGGAGTTGTATTGTGTTCTAAGGGTCATATGGTGTCCAATGACCCATTGGACACCACATGGTATCGTTATGTGTCTTATGGTGTCGTATGACCCCTAGGACACCTTATGACCACTTAGGACACCATATGGTGTCATTAGGGGTCATAGGGTGTCCTAAGGGGTCATATGGTCTCCTACAATCCCTTAGGACACTATTTGACCCCTTAAGACTCCATATGGTGTCGTTATCAGTCGTATGGTGTCCTAAGAGGTCATATAGTATTTTATGACCCCTTAGGATACCATTTGGTGTCATTATGGGTCGTATGGTGTTCTAAGGGGTCATATGGTGTCTTATGACCCCTTAGGACTCCATATGACCTCTTATGTGTCGTTATGGGTCATATGGTGTCCTATGATCCCTTAGGAAACCTGCATGGATCCCTAGGATACCATATGACCCCTAAGAATACCTTTTGACACTAGAGAGGGAGAGAGGGGGAGGAGAGGGAGGCAATAGGAGAGAGATACACCTAAGAGAGGAGGAGACCGAGATAGAGACTGAGAGGGAGAGACAAGAGATAAATGTGTGTGTGTGTGAGAGAGAGAGAGAGAGAGAGAGAGAGAGAGAGAGAGAGAGAGAGAGAGAGAGAGAGAGAGAGAGAGAGAGAGAGAGAGAGAGAGAGAGAGAGAGAGAGAGAGACTTTATAGAAGAGGAGAGAGAGAGAGATAAAGGTTGATAGCCAGAGATATGATAGAGAGAAGGAGAGAGACTTGAGAGAAAGAGAAATGGAGCGAGAGGGGAAGAGATAAAGAGAGTTAGAGGGAAAGAAATACTTGACAAAGGAAGAGAAAGGGAGGGGGAGGGAGATGGAGAGAATGAGAGAGAGAGACACTTAAGAGATGGGGAGAGAGTGAGAGATAGAGATATTTGAGAGAGGGGGAGAAAGAGAGGGATATATGAAAGAGAGAAAGAGGGTGAGGGAGATGAGAAAGAGATGGAGAGATACCCGAGAGAGGGAAGAGAGTAGAGAGGGAGATGCCTAAGAGACAAAAAGGTAGGGGTTAATGAAGAGAGAGGGGGAATGTAGGGAAGAGATGAGAGACATAATGCTGATATGAGCATGCTGATTACTGAAATTTGACTAAGTCTGAAATTTATAAGAATACTCAAAAAAATAGAATCTGCATTATAACTCTTAGAGATCTGGAACCACTCTCAAACATCCTAACAATATATACATAAAATATAACATTTAAGTATCACTTATACTTAAATGTTATATTTTATGTATATATCCTATTGAAAAACCTAATGGAATGTAAATGAATTGCATTTTATTGATAGACAGAACCGCGTACGTGCTTTTAGTTTTTAAACTGTGTACGCAGTTAGTATGCTTTAAACCATGTATGTGGTTAGTATTCTTTAAACCGTGTATGCGGTTATTATGTTTTAAACTGTGCATGCGGTTTAGCTTTGGTTAGGCTCGGCAAAACGAGCCTAAACGCGTACGGGGTTCTTTAAATTTGAAATATCCCGTGCGCGTTTTGGTGTTTTTCATGTTTTTTTTTTGGTGTGTCCACTTTTCTGACCACCATCTTTGTGCACTTACCCATGGTGCCAATAAGTCTGAGAGATTATTAGAGATCATTCATTGTGATGTGTTTCGGCTAGTGGCTGTTGACTATTTTGGAAATTATTGTTGTTATGTTACTTTCATTGATGATGTTTCAAGATACATATGGATTTATTTACGCATGCAATATCTATGGTATTAACTAAGTTTAAGGAATTTAAAGACTTAGTTGAGAAACAATTATATTATAAGATAAGGATGTTGAGATTTGATAATGGGGGCGAATATTGTTCTAGTGAATTTGATGAGTTTTGTTGTAAGCATGCATTTATTATTGAGTAGTGTACTAGTCCTTATATTACCCACAACAAAATGGGACCATAGCAAAAAGAATGAATTGAACCTTTGTGGAAAGAGATAGAAGCGTGTTGAGTGGTGCTAAGATTGATAGATGCTTTTGAGTAGAAGTTGTAAGTACTGCATATTAATTGATTAATCAATCTCCTTATTCAACTCTTATCAATAAATTTCCTTATGAAGTGTGGATAGGTAGAAAGCCTTTTGTTTCAAACTTAAGGGTTTTTATTTGTGAGGATTTTCTTAGGTGCCTCAAGAGAAGTGATCTAAACTAGATCCAAAAGTATGGAAATTCATCTTGTTTGGTTATAGTGAGATTGTAAAAGGATATAAGATTTATTATCCTCTAACACATAAATATTATTTTCTAGATATATGATTTTTTAGGGAGTTTAGAATCCTCTAACACATTCAACTCAGGTACCACTTGATACGATCTATTTTGGAGGATGACTAGTTACGACTTGAAAAGATTCACACAATTGAAAATCCTATAGATATGTTCATGAAGGCAATCACACAAGAGAAGCTGACTTCATCATCAATTTCTATTGGAATTCTTGACTGAATATCATAGAATTAAGGAACAACCAAGTCTAGGTGTTTTATCTAGTGAGAGCTGCAAGTGCAGCAGTGTCATTTGGGATCAGTCTCCAAGTGGGATATTATTTGGTGTGGAGCCTGATCAGTATCCAAGTGGAAGATTGTTGAAATGTTGTGATTTATCATGCAACTAATGTACACTCATAATGTATCCATGTGGGGCCGAGCCAAGACTTGAATCAAGGTCAAAAACTAGGAATGTGAGATACATGATATGGATGATGACAAGGATGGTTGAGAATAAAGAGAATTTGAATGGATTGTGGTACACTCCAAGTGTAGGGTACTTTTAAAAAAAATTATAAATGATGCCAAGGTACTTGTCCAAGGTGTCATAAGAACGGTTTTCACCATGAATAAAAAAATTATGTTTACTTTTCTCTCTTTTTTAATTTTTATGCAAAACCAAATCCTTTAGATGTGGATATGTTAAATGATACACAGGATATTTATAAGTTTTTAAAAATCTAATAATAGGACAAACTATGGACATATTATGCAATGTCATGGCATAATAGGTCCATAATTGGTCCTATCATACTAAGTAAACATGTCGAATTAGCATAGTTTTAGTGTTGGAGATGAATTAGATGATGAAGTTGGCAATTTTTGAGAAAATCATGTCATGTTGTGGCTTAGTAGGTCCTATTATGGCATAATAGGTGGACTATTATGCAATGTCATGGCATAATAGGACCTATTATGCCATGATGGCATAATAGGTCCTATAATGCCATGACATGACATAATAGGACCAACTATGGATCCATTATGCAATGTCATGGCATAATAGGTCCATAATTGGTCCTATCATAGTAAGTAAACATGTCGAATTAGCATAATTTCAGTGTTGGAGATGAATTAGATGATGAAGTTGGCAATTTTTGAGAAAATCATGTCATGTTGTGGCTTAATAGGTCCTATTACGGACCTGTTATGCCATGATGGCATAATAGGTGGACTATTATGCAATGTCATGGCATAATAGGAGCTATTATGCCATGATGGCATAATAGGTCCTATTATGCCATGACATGATATAATCGGACCAACTATGAACCCATTATGCAATGTCATGGCATAATAGGACATATTATGCCATCATGTCATAATATGTCCTATTATGCCACGACATGACATAATGTGTCCATAATTGATCCTTTTATACCATCACATGACATAATAGGACCATAATAGGACCTTTATGCCATGACATGACATAAACCTAAGCCTAAATTTTGATATCTAAAATTTGAAGAGTAATGTTAATTACTTTTAAGGTTATACTAATTTAGTGGTAACTTTTGTATTGCCTAATGAGGATTAAGAACAATTTAGGTACATATGTTTGGTTTTATTTCGATTTCATTTTCGAACATTTTTGTTTTTGTTTCCATTTCATTTTCGTTTTTTTGTTTGTGTCGATTTCGTTTTGTTAATTATCTAGGTTTGGTTTTGATTTCTAAATTTGTTGATTACGGTTTAGGGTTAACTGTTCAAAAATATTTTAGATCAAAATCAAGAATTTACAAATATAAAAAATAATTTATTTATAGGCTACTATAAAAAAAACTAAAATAATACAAAAAAAACTAAATAATACACAAAAAAACAAGAAAAATATACAAGAAAATTATGAAATGTGAAAAGAGATGACTGAATGTGTACCTGGGATAGTGGTGGAGGCTTGAAATGGAAACCACAGCACGGGGGCCCATTTTTGATCTCCTCTTGTCAATTCACTGTCATGGTGAAAATGAAAAAATTGCCCCAAAAAAATGGTAAAACTAGAATTTAAAAACGGGGGCCCGTTTTTTCAAAACGGCCCCCCGTTATTTAAAAACGGTCCCCCACTTTTTTTAGAAATGGGGTCCCATTTTATTTAGCTTCGGCACCTCGTCACCTTTTAGCTCGGGAGGACGAACCATTAACGGGCCCCCGTTTTTTGAAAATGGGGGCTCGTTTTGCAGAGCACGTTTTCCAATGTACAGACTTTCGCGAATTTGTGACTCATTAGCTTGCACATACCCTTAGGTATAGTTTGTAATTATAATTTTATAGTTATGGTCAAATTATGATTAAATTAGGGCTAGACGTTAACACAACTTATATTAACCCTATCCCTTACCCCAAGCTTTATCTTAGAATTGTAGTTTTGAATTCCTTAAAAAATTCTTTAAGTATTTTGAATCAATTTAGTTATCCAATTTTAGATTGTCTTAATTTAGTGATAAGAATCTTGTTAATCTTTGGAGATCCCTAAAATGGTAGAAACATAATTGATATCTAAATAATTATGTTAGAAAATCGGTTGTTGAAAAGAAAAATCGATAATTAATTAATAATTCTTCATCTAAAAGTTTAATGCACTATATTTAACTTATTATGGAAATTTTTCTTTAATCATATATTTATGCATACTTTATAAAAAAATTATAAATAACTAAAAAAATGTAACTAAAATAAGATAAAAGGATCAATAACCCTTTAAGTTAAAATAGGTGTAAAAGATGAAATACTTGTTTAGAAATTACAATTATAAATGAGGATTAAGTTAATGTTAGGGCCTAATCAAGGTTAGGTATAATTTTTAATTATAATTACTATTTTAATTATGATTAAATAAGGATTGAATTAGACTTTAACTAAAGTTATATCAACCTTAACCCTAACCCCAAGATTTATCTAAGAATAGTAACTTTAATTATAACCTAACATTAATCCTAGATCCATAATCCTAATCTAACCCCAATTCAATCATAAGAATAAACTAACTCTTAAATGAATCCTAACCCTAATTAAAACGTATCTTGAACAATAATCTAAATACTAAGGTAATATTAACCCTAAACTCAACCTAAAATTGACCCTAACCCTAATTAAACCTTTATGCTAATGCAATCCATAACGTAACCCTAACTAAATGTTAGCCTTAACCCTAAATAAATATTAACCCTAGCATTAAAATTAAGCTTTATTATAGAACCGTAACCCTAACAACATGCATTATCTTGGTGATTCTGCTCTTGTTGCTGTTCTACAACAACAACCTGATGTGGTTCTGTAGCAACAGTCTTGCAGTGATTCTGTGGGGGCTTCCCCACTTGATTTTTCTTTGAAGGTTCCTAATCATAGTGTTTCCTGGATGGTTGTATGTCATAGGCGAAAGCGAAAATCTACCCCCCTTTCCCAACCCCCCTATTGTCAAGTTTTGGGTATTTCTCCCCACTCTTGAGTTGGGTTGGGTTTTTGCTAGTTTAATAGGTTTGTTTGGCCTATCCGACTTTGTTCTTTTGGGGTTTGCACCCCTTCTTGGTCTATTTAAAATTGATAGTCTTTGGCTATGTAAAGGGTCAGCGCCCTATTTAACACTTCTTTTTCAATCCAAAACATGCATTATCCTTGAACCCTTCCTAACACTATATGCAACCCTAATTGAATTGTAATACATATTAGTTGAATACTAACTCTAATCCTGACATTAGTTCTAGTCAATCCCTAATCTTAATTGAACCCCAATGTTAACCTAACCAATAACTTAACCCTAACCTTGAACCCAAGCTTTATTATAGAACCCTAACCGTAACATCGTGCTTTATCCTTAAACCCTAACCCTATTTGATTCCTAACACTAAATATAACCCTAATTGAATTGTAATAATATCCTAATTGCACATTAACTCTAACCCTAACACTAAATCTAATTGATCCTCAACCCTAACCCCAAAATTAACCTAGAATAGTAATCTTAGTTATAGCCTAACTTTAACCCTAACCCCAAACTAACTTTATCCATTACCCTAATCTAACCGTAATTGAACCATAAACACAATTCAACATTGAATTTAACCTTGAGACTAATTAAACCCTACCTCAAATTCAAACTATAATCTAAGCATAATTGAAAAATAAACCTAACCCTATTTGAACCATAATCCTGATTGAATGCTAACATAAAGGCCATAACCCTAATATAATTGGAGCCTAACCCTAATTAAACTTAAATCCTAACTGTAAGTGCAATTAAACTCTAAAGATAATCAAAGTCTAACCATAATTGAATCTTAACCCTAATTAACTCTAACCTTGACTCTAACTAAAATACTCCCCTCCAATCCTAACCTAATTTTAACACTAAATCTAATTGTAAATGAACCATAACCCTAATTAAGCTATAAATCTAACCCTATTTGAACCCTAACCATAATCCTAACCTTAACCCTCACCCTAGCCCTGAATTAAATCCTAACCATAACCCTAAAACTAACCCTAAACCTAACCTAACCTTGAATAAAATCCCAATCCTAATCCTAACCATAATCCTGTACCCTAAGCCTAACCATAAACCTAACCATAACCCCAACTATAATGTAAATTCTAACCCTAACCATAATACTAAGCCCTAAGCCTAACCATAATCATAACCCCAACCCTAACCCTAACCCTAACCATGATGTAAATCCTAAACCTTACCCTAACTATGACATGAATGCTAACCCTAGCCATAATCCTAACCATAAGTATAAAGCCTAACCCTAACCCTAAGATTAACCCACAAACCCTAATCCCAATGATGATGTGAATCCTAATAGGTAACCATAACCATATTTCTTACCGTAATCTTAAGCCCTAAGCCTAACCATAATCCTAACCCTAATCGTAATGATGATGTAAATCATAACCATAACCTATCCCTGATCCTTACCATTATGTAAACCCTAACCCTAACCCTAACCTAACCCTAACCCTAACCATCATGTAAATCCTAACCATAGCTGTAACCATCATGTAAAGCCTAACCCTAGCCATAATCCTAACCATAACCCTAAACCCTAAGCCTAACCATATTCCTTACCCTAACACTAACTCCAACCACGATGTTTACCATAACCATAACTACAACCATAACCTTAAACCCTAACCCTCATCACAATCATAACCCTAACCCTAGTCCTAACCCTAACCTAGCCATAACCCTAAACACTTACCCTAACAATAATCCTATTCTAACCCTAAACTTAACTATAAGGTCATAACTAAACCAAACCCTAAATCTTAACCCATAAGCTATCCCTAAACCTAACCCCGACCCTAACCATGATATAGACCCTAACCCTAATCATAATCATATAACCTTAAACTCTAACCTTAACCCTAAGCCTAATAATACAATAGTATAATTATATATTCTTATTTAACATCTTTCATGTCGCGTCGTGTCGTGATTACTAGTAGCTTATATATATATATTAATATTGTATATAAATATGTTGAGAGATATCCTTCTCAAGGTGCCTATTTTTTGTCAATTTAAAACCCTAAAGTCAAATAGGCGATTCAAGAAGGATATCTCTCGGTGTATTTTAGATATATAATAATAATAACAATAATAATAATAACAACAATAACAATAACAATAACAATAACAATAACAATAACAATAACAATAACAATAACAATAACAATAACAACAACAACAAGAACAACAAGAACAAGAACAAGAACAAGAACAAGAACAACAAGAACAACAAGAACAAGAACAACAACAACAACAACAACAACAACAACAAGAACAACAACAACAATAATAACAATAACAATAACAATAACAATAACAATAACAATAACAATAACAATAACAATAACAATAACAATAACAATAACAATAACAATAACAATAACAATAATAAAAATAACAATAATAACAATAATAACAATAATAACAATAATAACAATAATAAGCTAGTTAATCTAAGAGGAGTAGATGACATTTATTAAGAATGTGTTAGTAGATGATGCTCATTTTTGTGGTTTTAGTTTTTTCAAACCTATTAAACAATATCTTTCTTTACAATGAAATGCTTCAGTTTTGAAACTTGCTTCTTTAGTTCCCTAATTTTAAAATTCAAATATTTTAGGAAATAGAAGAATGCAAATCCTGGAGGTGGTCAAACATTGATAGGGAATTTATTCCATGTCTTGTCAAACCATGATACGAAGTCATGCATATTTCCTGTAGGAAATAATTTGATTCCAATGAAGTTTGTTAAAGAGATCTTGTACGCACCTTTTATTCAAAATGATTAAAAACAAAATGACTAAGTTGATCCCAATTGGTAGTTGATCGAGGTTACAATAATTTGTACAAATCACATGCTTCGCCTCTAAGAGAGAAAATAAGTATTTATTCAAAGAGACACATTTTCATTGTTGTTTTGATGAATATTGCATAAATTTCCAATATCACAAAATGCTTCTCAAGGGCAAATGAAACCATCTCCATAGAAGTGAGGTAATACTTTCAATATCGTTTAAATAATCTAACACCTTTGTCATTGTAAGAAAGGACCACTTCAATACCATGCTGTAAATGGTAGATTTATTTTCACATTATCCAAATGCACATGAATATTATGAGCTGCTACAAGAACAAAGATTTTGAATCTTTTATTCAATGGATTCACCAAGTGGAAGATTCATACTTATATGAGATGATATTTTTGTTATTTATTAGGGGAAGCGTACTAGTAGCCATTATAGCTAACTTTGTCCTCCTACAAATCCTAAATGACACACTGGATTTCAAATTTTTTTGTTTGGTTGTCTTTGAATGCAACTTAACTGTTTATAGATATCGTTTTGCCCTCTGGGTGGTAAGGATGCACATTGTAGGATCTATTTTGCACGCAAGGATAAAAAACACACATGTTACAGTGTCACCCGATACTTACTCAAAGGTGCCCCAATAACTATGCATTTAAAATTTCTAATTCTTATGCACAAATGGCTCAACAGTCATGCACAAATGGCCCGGTAGTGGTGCATAAATGCTTTGGTAGTTGTGCACAAATGAGCCAATTATGGTCCAATAAAGCTAAAAAAGTGAGCAACAATTGGCATGTGTGAAATTTATCAATGGAATTTTAGTTATTATTATTTTTAGTTTATTTAAAGTTAGTAATTGAGGGTTAAGTGCACAAGGAGTGAACGCCTATTGGAACTATAATGGCTATTGGTGCTCTTCCCCTACTAAAATCATAAAATTTAAAACAATGTCAAATAAAACAATGATCAAGTTATTTAATTCATTTCTCATTGAGCATGCTAAAATTATTAATATTTAAAATTTGCACCTAAAAGTTACACTCGTATACAAACCTACATTAATATGGGAATATTTACAAACATGAGATGTAGTTTGCAAAATAACTTCTAGGAGTTTAGAATTTGAATCTTCATAGAATTTTTAGTGAATTTTTTCAACCTTGAAGAGAAAAGAGAAGAAGGAAATAGGAAAACAAATCCTAACAAAATTGATAATGCACCAATTATAAAATCCTCTCACTTGTATATGACTTATTGTGTACATGATACACAATTTGAAATCACAAAATAAAATGAACATAGATGCAACAATAGAAGTGATATTGGAATAATAATTACTTTATTAGAGGTTTGATAATTAAAAATTTACAAATGAAAGATACAAGTATAAAACAATAAGGCGGGAATATATTTACCATTGCATTTCATTCTAAAATACTTAAATAGATAATGTAAAATGATCAATAGTGTTAGAGTAATTGGGTCTTTACTTGATTAATTAAACATTATTTGTTTAATTCTTTAAGTTTCCAATTATCTTTTTACACTTAAGCTAACATTAGGTGCATATAATTAATTATTTTAATTAATTATTATGTGCAAACCTAGGGTTTTCCCTTTTTAGGGTTTCTTGACCTATTAGAGGTTACTTTTTCTTTTCATTGTATTATCTTTTTCAATATACTTTTTCTAGTGAATTGGAGCTCTTTTTTTGGAGAATATTTTTCCTGTGTTTTTCTTGTTCTTTAGATTTTGCTTCATTGCTTCTCCTTGTAAAAGGTTATTCAGCTTGCAGAAGATCTTCAGGCTACTGTGGGGTTGTATTTCTCAACTCCTATATGGTATCAGAGCTCAGATCTGCAGCTACCTGTTCCTGTTTTTTGAGAATTTTGCATTTGAAGCAGATCTGGGGTTTCAGGCATTTTTTGTGTGCTTAGGTTTAAGGTTTTTTTTTTGGAGCACTTTGGGCCTAAATGGACCTCACCATCGTGCTTAGAAGACCCAAAAACCCCTATAGTTATATAAAATTTGTCCATTTTTGACCCCTGAGCATCTGGGTGATTTGTTTTCTCCAAGCCAGGTCGTACGACCCTAACACGGAAATCGAGAAAAAAATTACCTTTTTACGGCATGCAGGCCGAATTTTTTTGATTTTTCAAAAAATTTTAGAAAAAAAAAAAAAACAAATTAAAAAAAAGCATTAAAAAAAAGGTTTTTTTAACCCAAATTTTAGGGTACCGGACTTGATAGTCCGGCGTTGTACGGACCTGTCAGGCCGGCCCCATTGGCGCCGCAAGCCCTCACCTTCGGCTCCCGCCGACATTTTCTCGCTGTCTGTGTTTTTTTCTCGGCCGTCTATGCCATCCTCCCTGCTCGTGAAGTCTTCGCGGTCTGTGCCGTCCTCGCCGCCCGTGAAGTCCTCGCCGCCGGCCGCTGCTCCATCTCTTGCCGGTGCCTTTCCTTCCGCTCCGACCGCCGCTCTGACCGCTGCTCCTAAAAAGGGAAAACCCTAGGTTTGCACATAATAATTAATTAAAATAATTAATTATATGCACCTAATATTAGCTTAAGTGTAAAAAAATAATTGGAAACTTAAAGAATTAAACAAATAATGTTTAATTAATCAAGTAAAGACCCAATTACTCTAACACCCCCCCTTAAGCTAGACTTAGGGAGAAGCTAAAACCTAGAACAACTACTGAAAGCATGAAAGATGGGTCCCGGCAACAAGGCCTGATCAGGTACCCAAATACAATGAAATCTCTATGAAACGGAGACAAAGAAGAAAACCCAGTGGGAAAAGAACTCCTCTCCAAAAAGAGATAAAAGAACATGCTGAAAGAAGAAGAAGGAAGGAAGGCCTCATAAAGACCCCACAAGGACAACTTCCTTCACACCAAGCATAGAGCGCTACTGAAGATAGCACGGCAATGCAAAAGGTTTCGTGAAGATGTTTGCAACCTGCTCAGAAGTGGGAATGTACTCCATAATGAGAACACAATCCTGAATCAACTGACAGATGAAATGCATGTGAAGCTCAATGTGCTTCATCCACTGATGCTCTACCAGGTTGCGGGAAATATGAATAGCACTCTGATTGTCACACCAAAGAACAGTGGGACTATCAGGAGGAAAACCAAACTCAGTCAGCAACTGTCGAAGCCATAAGATCTCCCGACTAGCGAGCACAGCAGAGCGGTAGTCAGCCTCTGTAGATGATAATGCATGGGCAGTCTGCTTCTTGCAAGACCATGTGATAGGACCAGAGCCAAGACAGAAAATAAAGCCGGAAGTAGACTTCCAATCAGTGACATCACCAGCCCAGTCTGAGTCAGTGTAGCCAACAATGTGTGGTTCCCCTGATGTATAATGAATGCCATGAGAACTAGTGCCCTAAATGTACCTCAAAATATGTTTGGCAGCTTGCCAATGACTCTCATGAGGATCATGGGAGAATCAAGAGACAAGACCAACCGCAAAGGAAATATCAGGATGGGTGTGAGTCAGGTACGACAAACTGCCAACCAATTGCCTGTAAAGTGTAGAATTGACTGAAGGAGTGGGACAAGATGTGGTCAAAACAACCCCTGATTGAAATGGTGTGGGAGAAGGCTTACAATCAAGCATGCCGAAGCGCTGAAGAATGTCAAGAGCATACTTCTAGTGGTAGAGAGAGATCCCATCAGAAGACCGAATCACCTGAAGACCAAGGAAATAGTGCAAGAGACCGATATCTGTCATCTTAAACTGATCCATCAAGGCGCGCTGAATATGCTGAATCATAGAGGATGAGCTACCCGTGATGAGAAGATCATCAACATATAGCACAAGAATCAAAATGTCAGTCTCAAGAAGCTGAATGTAGACGGTGTGTTCAGAATGACTGCGGGAGAATCCAATGGAGAGCAAGAAAGAGTCCATTTTCTCATACCAAGCCCGAGGGGCCTGTTTGAGACCATACAATGAACGCCGAAGTCTGCAAACCAAAGAACTATCCTGCACAAATCCTTGAGGTTGTTCCATGTAGATTTCCTCCTGTAGATCGCCGTGCAAGAAGGCACTCTTCACATCCATCTGAAAAACAGGCCAACGCCGAGAAGCTGCAAGAGAGAGTACAAAGCGAATGTAATTCATCTTGGCGACAGGGGCAAATGTCTCAGAGTAAACAATACCCTCAACCTGTGAAAAACCCTTCGCAACAAGACATGCCTTGTACTTATCAATGGAACCATCAGCAGCATATTTAGTGCGATACAACCAGCGACACCTAACCATCTTTCTGCCCTTAGGAAGAGGACAAAGATCCCATGTATGATTCCTCATCAAAGAAGAATACTCCTCCTCCATAGCACAATCCCACTCAGGGTGACCTGTCGCCTCTGAAAATTTTTGAGGATCATCTAAAATAACATGACTCAAAAGACTAGAACCCACTGTGTGAGAACAAGTGCGACGAGTATGTGAAGGGTCACTAGCCAGAGGACCTGCCGCTGCAACAGTAAGGCGAGCCCACTTGGGCATCTGAGGTGGAGAAAGTGGAGGTGGGGATGGTGGTGGTGGGGATGGTGGATCATTAGCACCATCATCAGAATCATCCTCAAAAAGATCCTGAAGTGGTGCAGTGGCTGGAGTAGGCAGAGGAGTAGACACAGGAGTCAGGGTATCCACTGTGGGAAGACGCTCATCAAACTGAACATCCCATCAAAACAGGACCTCTCTGGAATCAGGATCAAACAACCTGTATGCCTTAACATCCTCACAGTAGCCAACAAAAATGAGAGGTCGGCTCTTCCGCTCCATGGCTTTCCTCTGAGCATCAGGAATAAAGGCCCATGCCTCACTACCAAATACCCAAAAAAGAAAACATCAGGCTTGTCATGAGACCAAGCCTCCTCAGGAGTCATATGTCGAATAACCTTATGAGACATCTGATTCTGAATATAGTTGGCACAATTGATTGCCTCAGCCCAAAAAGACGAATCCATGGACATGGACTGAATCATACAATTCGCCATCTCCCGTAAAGTTCTGTTCTTGCGTTCAGCGACACCATTTTGCTGAGGGGTGTAGGGAACAGTAAACTGATGTTGCAAACCATGCTCAGTGCAAAAATCTCTGAAAGCCTGATTCACATACTCCCCCCATTATCTGTACGTATCCGCCGAATAGAACAACTAGATTGCTTCTCGACAAATGTCTTGAAGATTCGAAATGAATCAAAGACATCAGACTTGTACTTAAGAAAGTACACCCATGTGCGTCTGGAGAAGTCATCAATAAACGTGAGTACATACTTGGCCCCTGAAAAAGAAGGTGTGGGAAATGACATGAGATCATTGTGAATGAACTCCATGGGTGCCAAAGCACGAGAGGCTCTCCCCTTGGGAAAGGGATCTCTGTGATGCTTGCCAAGAACACAACCATGGCAAACACCATCAGTGCAGGAAATCTGTGGGAGCCCAAGAACAAGTGCCTGTGTACTCATCTGCTGAAGATATCTATAATTGACATGGCCCAATCGCTCATGCCAAAGCTTACTCACTGAATCTGCATGTGCTATGAGAGATGAACCAGTACCCGAAGAGGGCTCAAATTCGTCAAATATGTAGAGACGAGATGCAAAATCCACACTACCAGAAGCCACAACCAAATCAGGGTCATGGAGGTCCTGAATAACCACATCATGTGGTGAGAACTCAACTGTCTTACCAGAGCCAAAGTGGCAAATCTGATAAATGGACAAGAGGTTCATCGAGATGTCAGGGACAACTAGAACATCCTGTAGAGTACCCCCATCCAAAGAGACAGAACCTGAACCCAAGACGGAAAGCTGAACTGAGTCACCCACTATAATATGTGAAATACCACAAGAGGCAAGAGAAGTAACCAACTACTGAGTGTGTGTCATATGGTGAGAAGCACCAGAATCTAGAATCCAAGTGGACCCAGAGGTCGAAGCTCGAGCAGTGAGAGCATGACCTTTCCCTGTGGAAGGAGAAGATGCCTGAGGTGAGGAAATGTGATGCTGCTGCATGGCTTCCTCTAAAGCCTTTAATCGTTTCCAACACCTAGAAACTGGATATCCGTCCTTTCCACAAAAACTGCAAGTGTCTGATGATTTCTTCTTAGTCTTGGAGGAAGACTCACCGGACTGTGAATATTTCCCTTGTTTGGGAGGAATTGGTTTTGAATCAGACTTAGGAGCAGGCTTGGAGGAATTCTCACTACTTGCAGAAGGCTTTTTCTGCTTCGGTTTCTGCTTCTATTTGTCCTTCTCCTTAGAGGACTGAGCAACCAATGCTTTGTTCTTCGAGCCTGAGAGCATATCCAACTGAGAAAGATGAGACTGCTCACGAGACAAGCACTCACAAAAGACATCAAAGCTAGGCATGGTGAAATTAGTACCCAAACCATCCATAGTGGAGTAGAAAGCAAAGGCAAAAAACTGAAAGGGACCCCGAAGCTTCAAAAGAATCAAATGAATGCACTTTGTATCAGTCTTGTTCTTTCCACATCCCTGAAGAACAGATCTGGTAGTCTTGAATTTGTTCAAAAAATTCTCAATAGTGGGAAAGGTATCAGGTAACAATGAAGTCAACTCTGCCTCAATCTGTAATGCCCGAATCTCATTGACCCTCCCGAAGAGAAAATCAAACTTCAACCACATATCCCGAGGAGTAAGCAACTCATCAAGGTGAAACAAAAGACTGTCAGAGACATGCAAAGCGATCAAACCCATGGCCTCATCCAGCTTGTTCCGGTACATAAGAACCTCATAAGGACGGTGAAGGTCTGGCTGAACCTCATCCAATGTAGCCCACAACCCGCGTGACCTGAGAAGCCTTGTGATGCAGGGCTTCCAGGTGTGACAGTTGTGTGAAGTCAACAACTCAACTGAAGGATCTGCCATGAGAATAAAGAAAAGAACTCTGCACTTGCACATGCTTGTTGGTTGTTTTTATTATGTGATCTTTCAGAATAGACAGAAGATGCAGAAGGGTTTGTTTGTTTTGAGAGTTTAGGTGTTCCTGATTTTTGATATACATGACAGAAAGAGAGAAAAAAACACCCCCCCACAATGGAGAAACCCAAACCCTAGTACATAGTACTGAGAAGGAAGTAGTGCATAAGCAAAAAAACTTCAAACTGATATCTCATGTATCTGGCGAAAATTCTAAGAAAAAAGATCACAAATCTGAATAGAGCATTAAAAAAAAAGGTTTTTTTAACCCAAATTTTAGGGTACCGGACCTGACTGTCCGGCGCCGTATGGACCTGTTAGGCCGGCCCCACTGGTGCCGCAGGCCCTCGCCTTCGGCTCCGGCTGGCATTTTCTCGTCGTCTGTGTTTTTTTCTCGGCCGTCTGTGCCGTCCTCGCCGTCCATGCCGTCCTCGCCGCCCGTGGAGTCCTCGCCGTCCGTGTGGTCCTCGCCGTTCGTGAAGTCCTCACCATCGACCGCTGCTTCGTCTCCTGCTGGCGCCTTTCCTTTTGCTCCGGCCGCCGCTCCGATCGCCGCTCCCGCCCCGCCGACGAGCCACCACTGCCGGGCAGAGCTCCGCTCCGCCCCAGCACCTCCTGCGCCCGGCCCGAGCACCACCTGTGCCCCGCCCGAGAGCCACCTCCGCCCGGAGCACCACCAGCCCCTCCTCTCTAGTCTTTTTGAGAGGGGGTTGGTTTTTTGGGCCTAGATCGTACATCCAGAGTCGAATTTTGGCAAACGAATAGGTGTTGGAAAGGCGATTCCAAGCCGGACCTCGTGGTGGTGGATTTTTTTCCTGGATCTACTATTTGACTATGTTTTTTACCAGTCAAAGTCGGGCTTCTTTTTGCACTTTCGGGGTCTTAGAATGGGCAAACAGACTCCGTTTTTCAAAAATGAATAGGCGTTGGAAAGCTTTGATACCATATAGGAGTTGAGAATTTTGCATTTGAAGCAGATCTGGGGTTTCATGCATTTTTTGTGTGCTTAGGGTTAAGGTTTTTTTTTTGAGCACTTTGGGCCTAAACGGACCTCACCATCGTGCTCAGAAGTCCCAAAAACCCCTATAGTCATATAAAATTTGTCCATTTTTGACCCCTGAGCATTTGGGTGATTTTTTTTCTCCAAGCCAGGCCGTACGACCCTGGCACGCAAATCGAGGAAAAAAATTTGCAAAAAAAATTAAAAAATTGCCTTTTTACGGCATGCAGGCCGAATTATTTTGATTTTTCAAAAAATTTTACAAAAAAAAAAACCAAACAAATCAAAAAGAAGCATTAAAAAAAATGTTTTTTTAACCCAAATTTTAGGGTACCGGACTTGACAGTCTGACGCCGTACGGACCTGTCAGGCCGACCCCATTGGCACCATAGGCCCTTGCCTCTGGCTCCCGCCGACATTTTCTTGCTGTCTGTGTTTTTTTCTCGGCCGTCCGTGTCGTCCTCGCCGTCCGTGCCGTCCTCGCTGCTCGTGCAGTCCTCGCCGTCCGTGCCATCCTTGCCATCCGTGAAGTCCTTGCCGTCGGCCGCTGCTCCGTCTCCCGCCGGTGCCTTTCCTTCCGCTTCGGCCGCCGCTCCGACCGCCACTCCCACCTCGCCGGCGAGCCACCACCACCGGGCAGAGCTCCGCTCCGCCGCAGCACCTCCTGCGCTCGACCCAAGCACCACATGCGCCCGGCCCGAAGATCTTCTGCAAGCCGAATAACCTGTTACAAAGAGAAGCAATGAAGCAAAATCTGAAGAACATACAAAACACAAAGAATATGCTCAAAAAGAGAGAGCTCAATATTCACAAAAATATGTAATGTGATTCTTATAATGAAAAGGAAGAACACAACCTTTAATAGGTCAAGAAACCCTAAAAAGGGAAAACCTAGGTTTGCACATAATTATTAATTAAAATAATTAATTATATGTACCTAAAGTTAGCTTAAGTGTAAAAGAGATAAAGGGAACTTAAATAATTAAACAAAGAATATTTAATTAATCAAGTAAATACCCGAATACTCTAACCCCCCCCTTAAGCTAGACTTAGGGAGAAGCTAAAACCTAGAACATCTCCTGAAAGCAATAAAGATGGGTCCCGACAACAAGGCCTGATCAGGTACCCAAATACAATAAAATCTCTATGAACTGGAGAAATAGAGAAAACCACATGGGAACAAAACTCTACTCCAAAAGGAGATGGAAAAAATATCACTGAAGCATGAAGACCCTGCAAACTTTGTCGAAGAATAACTGCTGATCTGAAGAACATCCACTGAACTAGAACATGACCAGGTAGAGAAGACTATAATCTGCATGAGTGCCCTCAAATGACACTACTCAAATTAGGAGGCAAACAAGGCAAAACAACTGAAATCGAAGATACAGATGGCATGAGAAACCAAAGCCTGAAGAGTTGATCAATCGAACCACAGAAGCATTAGAACCAATAGGATAAACCTCCCCATAATGCGGAAGGGGGAGAGGGACAGGAACACTGAAAAGGACAACCAAAAACAACTGCATGACGAAGAACCAAGAACATCAAAGGTGCTGAGACACATCATCATGAGGCGAATGTCGTGGAAGGAACACTCACTTGACAAAGGAAGATGGCAAACAACAGGCAAACATCAACCCCATCATGGCACTTGATCAACAGTGCATGTACAACAAGACATAAGATATGCAAGATTCCAAGTAAACAATGCATGATGACATTTTATCTCAGTAGGTTTTAGCTTCTCCCTAAGTCTAGCTTAAGGGGGGGTGTTAGAGTAATTGGGTCTTTACTTGATTAATTAAACATTATTTGTTTAATTCTTTAAGTTTCCAATTATCTTTTTACACTTAAGCTAACATTAGGTGCATATAATTAATTATTTTAATTAATTATTATGTGCAAACCTAGGGTTTTCCCTTTTTAGGGTTTCTTGACCTATTAGAGGTTACTTTTTCTTTTCATTGTATTATCTTTTTCAATATACTTTTTCTGGTGAATTGGAGCTCTTTTTTTTGGAGAATATTTTTCCTGTGTTTTTCTTGTTCTTCAGATTTTGCCTCATTTCTTCTCCTTGTAACAGGTTATTCGGCTTGTAGAAGATCTTCAGGCTACTGTGGGGTTGTATTTCTCAACTCCTATAAATAGCATGATTACAAAAAATGCTATTTGCTGGTACAATGATAAAATATTTTTCCTTCAAAGGGTTGAGTACATTTTGTAAAGCTTCACCAGTAAAAATTTATATGCTTATTTGTTCAAATGAACAATTACATATGCATTTACAAAAATAGAAGAGAATAAGATTAGAGAGAAACAAAGGAAAAATTGGAGAATAAATTCCTAATTTCATTTCACTTTGCATGATGAATACATCTTTGAGTTATTGCCTTTTATTCCACTTCCCATATGCAAAATTTTTCTTTTTCCACTTTCTTTGCTTTCCTCTCTTCTTTATTCTTCTTTTTTTAAATGATTTTGCAATTTGAAGTAATATGTCATCTCCCTCATTTTTTGTTGCCTCTTCACTCTTTTCATCAATCATCATTTCCATGTACTCTCCTGGCATTACTATCTTAGATTTCTCATTATTTCAATATCCTTCATAGGACCATACTTTGTTGTAACAACTTTACTATTCTTCATCTTTGCCATTTTATTATTATTTAGTGCAAGAATACTATTATTTTTAATCATCTTCACATCTAAAAAAATATTTGCCTTATTAACATCAAACTCACTCTTGCAAATATAAAAAAGATAACCCATTAGGTATGTGATTTACATTGTTATTCTAGTTGAAATCTTGTTGTTTTCTTTTTCTATCTTCTTCATTGCACTCAACTGTGTCATTTTCTTCAACATCATTATGTCCTTCCAAGGACCAACTGCAACCCTAAATTCACAATTACTTGCTTCAACATATCTCTCCATCTTTTGTACATGAAAATCAACATCAATATTATCTTTGTAAATCTCAGAAGAATGAGATAATACCTCTATTTTTGCTGCTAGAACTTCTTTTTCTATGCATGTAACTTCATTTCCCTTCATTTTTATGATTTTAAAAAGACATATATTAGTTGCTACTTTTTTCTTTTCCTCATCCTCTTCTTTATCCTCTCACATGAGGTTTTTTCTTCTTCAGTGCAATATACATGACAAGCTACTACATCTTCTCATTTACACAAATTCAAACCAATATTAGGACATGTAAAACATGCTATTTATCTTTCCCAGCTTCATTTTCTCTGTCATGTCTCCTTCAAATAAATTTTCTTCCTTCTTTATCTCCTCTTTCAATAGGAGATCTTCATCTTCATCTTCATGTATCTGTTTATCAAACTTAAGAATCTGAAAGTCCATTTTCTCTTTCTTTCTCCATTATTTTCGTTACTTACTTTCTTTCATCAACAATTTTGTGGACTGTTGCCACATGTTCTTTCCATGTCCTTTCCATCATAGGGCTACAACTTTGCATTTTCTCTTTCCTCTTTTTGCTATCCTTTTTGCCAAATCTTTGCTTTTCCTCTTTCTTTTATTTGTTGTTCTCTTTAAAAAGGATGTTTTACCCATTTTAATTTCTTTTGTTTGTTCAATCTCCATCATATTCAATCTATCCTAGATCTTTATAAGTTCTTCAATAATAAATTTCTTAAACCTCTTGTCTCACCATTCTTCCCAATACAAAATTCTCATAGGTCTTCTCATGGTACATCTCTTCCTCTTCTTTAGAGACATTTTGTCAAAAACTTTTCACATACACTACTATCCTTTTCCAATAGAAATTTTGGAAGATGCAACTCTACTATTTCTCTACCCACTCTCTCTTAGTGGAATGTCTTAGTTATAAGACTCCCAACATTATGATATATCCAATTTGTCTCAAATAACTTTTGATGATATATTGTTGAGATTAAGAATTTGAAATAGATTGTTTCATAATCCTCAAGTGAAATGCTACTCCATCCTACCTTTCCTTTTAAATCTTATCTCACACCTTACAATTTTAAGAAAGTAGTTGATAATGTGAACAAATTAGAGAATGCATCTAATTAATTTATGATAAAACCCTTGTTTATTTTCAAACCTTCAAAATTAAACCATATTTTTACATATCATAGCTCTCTACTATGTAACTAGTATAATGCTTAACATGAGTGGTCTCAAGAAATTAGAAATTAGAGATTAGAAAACCCTTGTGAAGAATAAGAGTATGTTGGAAAATCAAGATGATGATGGAGATAAGATGTGAAATTCATATCAATATATTTATACTTAAAAAGTTATCACAACAATTTTTTAACCTAACAAATTATATTAATTTAGTTTACTTTTTGAACTTTAACATATTATGTCAAAAAAAAATAAAACATATTTGAAATGTAGTTGGGCCTTTAAACATATGGATCGTCCTTACGCCCTTCCTCAACATGTTTGATAAATCATTCTCTATATTCTCTATTTTTTCCTCTTTTGCATCTTGTAATGAGTGGAAATACACATATTAAAGCATTCACTAGCCTTAAACAACTACGCACTTAAGTTCGATTATTTCCTGATCAATAGAATTATAGTGTCTTTTTTATGATCAAACTTTGATCAAACCTCCATATGCCCTCAAAATTTAATAGACTGAAAAGACATTCTACATTATTCAGCCAGAATGAAGGTTATACTGTGAATTTAATTGCTCAGTATTTTTTCAACTCCTGGGAAGAGTTCTCTTCTAGCTCAGTATTTTTCCTTTCTCGTTGAGACAAAAGAGCCTGTATTTTATCATTTGTTTTCTGCAACTCTAAACATACCTTTTTTTTGCGGACTGTAATTGTTGCACATGTTCTTCATTAGTCTTTTTCATAGTTTCTAATTCAGCTTCCAGGGCACAAATAATAGTCTCACTCTCCAGCCTCTCTTTTAATCCCTTCTCTATGGTTTCTTCCACTTTCTTCTGCAATTCTATTTGAACCTCCATTTTGTCAGATTGCAGCTTTTGCACATGCTCCTGATTAGTCTTACTCATAGTTTCTAATTCATCTTTTAACAGACGGATAGCAGCCTCACTCTTCACCCTCTCTCTCATTTTTGTATTATGGTTTTCTTCCAATTTCGTAAGCAAGTCTAATTCAACTTCCCTTTTTTCCGACTGCAGTTTTTGCACATTTTCTTGATTCATTCTTTTTATAGCCTCTAATTCTTCCTGATTGCTCTGTTTTACAGTTTCTAATTCATATTTCAGAGCACGGATTGCAGATTCACTTTCCACCCTCTCTTTTATTTGTTTATTTTGGGTTTCATCTATTTTCTTTTGCAACTCTAATTCAGCCTTGCTTTTTTCCAACTGCAATTGCCGCACATGTTTCTGATTAGTCCTCCACATAGTTTCTAACTCTTCTTTATTAGCCCTTTTCGTGGTTTCTAATTCGTCTTTCAAAGCACAGATAAAAGCCTCGCTCTGCACCCTCTGTTTTATTTCTTTATCTTGAATTTCCTCTATTTTCTTCTGCAACTCTTCTACTTCACTTTTTCCAGATTGTAATTGTTCCACATTTTCTTGATTTTTCTTTTTCATAGTTTCTAATTCATCCTGCAAAGCACAAATAGAAGCCTCGCTCTGCAACCTCTCTTTAATTTCTTTATCTTGAATTTCCTCTATTTTCTTCTGCAACCCTAATTCTACTTCCCTTTTTTCAGACTGCAATTGTTCCACATTTTCTTGATACTTCCTTTTCATGGTTTCGAATCCATACCTTAACATATGTTTGAGTTCCTTAATGTGTTCCTGTTGGTTTAGAAGGCAAAGTTCAAACTTTTCCATTACATTTTTCAGTACAACTTCTACCACATTATGAAGTTCATCAATCTGTTTGTCACCAAGAACAGCCCTCACAACACTCCAAAGAGGTTTAGGTGGTGTTTTGTCAATAGATTTCAACAACTTAGATTTCTCTATTGATTTAACATCCGGAGATGTCATTGCTTTCACTTGCATAACCTCCTGGAAGGGCTGTCCTATTTGCATCCATGTTGAATTTGATATAGCAGAATTGGGCACAATTGAATCAGAGAAAAGGCTTTCAAACTCAAACATTTTGTCAAAACTAACACCACCCATCTTTAGAGGAGATTCTTCTGCTCTTTTACCATTCATTCCTGGCGATTCATCAGCAGACATATTACTTAACTTCTGCTGTCCTCTTTGCATCCATGTTGGGTTTTCAGGATCAAACATTTTGTCTAAACTAACATCACCCATCTTTAGAGGGGATTCCCCTGTTATTTTCTCTGGTGACTCATCAGCAGACATATTACACAACTTTTGCTGATTACCCAAAACATAATATTCTCTTAGAGATAAAAGGCAGTCCACAACACTCACCATACTACCCTTCTCCAAATCACACTGTTTAAAAGTGGGTAGTCGTAAACCATCTATTGCTACTAGGAAATTCCTAACATTATCAAATCTTTCCTGTTCTGAAAATTTAGCACCTTCTGATAGTCTGAATAATATGATGTTTGGTATGCTTCCCGCATTGATTTTGTTCATAAGATGGCAGAGAAGGCTTCCATCTCTCAAACACCTTCTTAGTTCTTCTTCAGAAGGCACGTTTGGGAGATGTAGAGAGTCAAACAAGCTGTTAAGCCAAGCTGCTACAATAGATCTCTTTGCATTACTACGTGAATCAACGTGTATACATTCCAGTTGCATGGTAAGTAGTTGAGTAGCATGTATTATGACATTTTCAACAAAAGCCGCAACATTTTGATTTGCAGCGCTATTTTCACTTCCACTTCCACGTCGCGGGAGTTTCATTGGGAAAGTTCTATATAGATTTAATTCTAAAATCAAATGTTTTTCTCAATCTTTACAATATCACAGACGATTGGCAAGTGGCTGTCTAAGATTTTTAAATAGAGCTCAATCCTTACGTCGAAACGAACAGACGCCTCTCCCCCATAATAACTCTCTCAATGTTGCTAACGTATCCATAATTGTTCCTAGATATTATTATACTATACAAGCAATTTGCACTTTGTAAAAACGTTTGTAATGGTTAAATTCGCCTTTGTTTATTCTAAACACAAGAAGGCAACGGTCCATCTAAATGGTTTGTGTATAATTTTTTAATACAAAGAATCAATAGTCATTAGAACTGATTTTATGATTCTATGATTGTGCTTCAAATGTCTTTATTTGGACATAACATTTGAATTGGGGCTCAAATTTATTATCATTATCTAAATTTTTGAATGATTCAACTTTCAATCTGATCCAAAGTCGAATTAGAAGTTTTCTATCATGTCACATTATTTATTGTGTAATGAAGATGAAAGCACATGGTAATCATTGGATCCATTATATGAGAAAATGTTAAATATATAGCTGAAAAAAATAAAATTATATTGACAAGTAACGTTATTTGATTTTTTTTGTTAAAAATTACAATTAAAGAGCTATATAATTAATTGTTTATAACATACTATTTGTTGAAGGTTTTACAAATGAGGTAGTAAGTTAAGCTTGCTTGATCTTAGGATGAATTCCATAGTTAAGCATGTCTGAGTTGAAATAGAACTGGCACGGGTGACCTCTCAAAAAGTTTGAACGCTTCACCTTATGAACATCAACTAGATGCAATGAGTGCTATGTGGATTATTCATGCTCATTAGAGATGGGTTTGTGCAAACTACGACTCATGAAATATATGTCACTAACTTAAAAATACAAAATTGAACCTTAATAAAATAACATAATTATTTATACTTGCAATTCACTAATTTATAATAATTATTTTGTTGATGATACTTCTAGTTAAGTCCAAATCCTCATCCCTATTAAAATTTGAATATGATTTTGAATCTTTATAGCCTCTCCCAAGGATCACTTAAAAAACAATGTTTTCTATAATAATAATCTTGGCAACCTCCTATGAGATTATTTTAGACCCCTTCTCCTCTTCGTAAAGTTTGGGTGCTCCAACATTATATGACATTTGCACCTCCTATGACATTTTTTCTATCAATTGTATTCCTTACCTAATGCATTTGGTTTTGGTGAGATCCACCACCAAAATCATAGGAAACCTCATTAATGACACCACCTTTTCATTCCATATTCATCTATGAAAAATCCTCTAAAATCCTATAAAACCTTTATTATTCTCATTTACTCATCATTACAATCCATCTTTGCACCGATACTTACACTTTAAAGTGATAGTTTCATTATACGAGTGCTCTCTTGAGGAAATATTAGTGAATCTTGGTTCTAGTGAAGCTAATTCTTTTCGATCTTGCCTTGTCCTCAATCTAGTGATCTTATGGCTCTTTCATTCCCTTTTTCATCAATATCAAGCATTCATTTTCTCCATCTCCCTGGCCACTAGGAACCCCATTTAGTCTCCCAATTGTACATACTCTCTTTCCAACACTCTCTCCCATCTTCCTTTTATGTCAAATCCCTAATCTATATTCATTTTATCATCTCCCAATTATTATTATTTTTGTATACCTCCTAGGGTTAGCCTTTTCTCTCCAGGGTTTTTCTTGTTTCTACTATTATTATCTGTTATAACTATTTATTTTCATCTCCCAATTATTATTGTTCTTGTATACCTCCTAGGGTTAGCCTTTGCACTCTAGGGTTTTTCTTGCTTCTACCATTTTTAACTATTATAGCCATTTATTTTCATTCCCTAGATTAGGAGTCATTTTTCAAGCATTTCATGTAGTGTTCTTTGTTGGAGTAACCCCTAGGGGGCTACTTCATATGTGATCCTCCTTACTACTTTTTATTTGTAGGGTTTCTTGTTTTGTAAATTTTTAAAGTAGACTCACATAAAGAGATATTTATAAGAAGTGAATCTCAAAACTTCATGAAGTCTCATAAATTTTGTAGACCATTTTGTGAATTGGTGCCACTTACACCACTTGGGATTATCTTGATATTGAAATCATCATTATGTTCGAGAGTGATGACAACATAACCAATGTTCTGTATAAGATATATTTAATCATTTCCAACTAAATCCATCCTCTTTTTCAAAATTTTAATTATTTGTAGCATGCTCAAATCTCTATATGATGTTTGTTTTTCTAATGTATTTTTTGTGCTTTTACCATTTTCACTATGATATTTCTTTATATTTTCACATCTTTGAAATTGCTATTATTGCTTCTAGTTTTGATTGTGTGTGATTTTTTGCATCAACGTTTCAGATCACACTCTGTGATCCAAAACATTGATACAAAAAGTCACACACAATCAAAACTAGAAGCAATAGTAGCAACTATCATGGATTGTGGGAAAATAATTTGTTTTATCTTTAATATAATTAAGTGTCACTTTTTAGAACTTAATCTTTAGTTCTGTTGATTCTAGTCTAGTATGGTGTCATTTGTATCCCCTCATAGGGAGTTTGTGCCCATTTGTAAAATATAGGTCTTGGAGTTTCCAAACCTCGTAGTAAGATTTTTTTGATAATCGTAGTCATCTCATCTTTACATATATTTCTTTTCCTAGGTGCATAAGTTATTCATTTAATGTTTACATATATTTCTTACAAAGCTAATTTTCTAGTTAGCTTCTAATTCTATGTTTCCAAATGTGTTGTATGTATCAACTATAGTGTATGTGAGATTAGTTTAGGGTAATACTCCCCAGCTTAAAATTTTACATATTTTTATTTTATCATTTTAATATACATGCATAAAATAACACTATTAGTTTAATTATTTATCTTAACATCTATAAATTTTACAAATAAGAAGCAAATTTTGTATTCTTTCATTTGGTGAAGTTGGAATTATCTTATAATAAATATTTTTTATTTGATTTGTTAAATTAACTTGTACCTTATTAATTTCCATTTTCATAATAGGGTGATTTTATTGTGCTATAATTTGGGTGTCTTAGTTTAGCTTATTTTTTGTTTTACCTTGTCTTTTTTTGTGTTGTCTCTACCAACTATAAACCTTATTTATACTATTTCATCCACGTTTATTACCTTTTTATTTTCCTTCACCATTCACCTTCAATTATCCTTTGTTATATTTTTTATTTTTATTGTTCTTAATACCCTTTTATTCATGTGTCCTACCATATTACTTATCATAAAGCCACTAATCATATTTTTTCTAGGTCCATATCTCATTGTAGCCCATTGCATACATCCTATTATGGATAGTTTATTTCCTTCATCTACTTCTAACTTAAAGCCATTTCCTTCTTTATTTTAACTAATAACTTTTATCAAGGAAATCTTGACTTATTCAAAAGATAAAGATCATTTCTCAATTTTAAGAAGTCAAGAATACCATAAGTCCTAATGTTGCTACCATCCCATTTGAACATATTAACTTACTAGAAGGAATCCTCACCAATGTCATAAGGATAGAAATAAATTAAAAAATTAGAAATTGTGCATTCTCATGTCCATATCTTCTACCCTATCAAGACTCCTCAATATACATCTACGTCTATTAGTTCTTCTAGAGACTACCATTCCTACTCTACATACATTTCCATGACCTTCAACCATGCCCACTTCTAGTGTTGTTCCTCCTCCCTCTCGTTCTTAATTTTAACCACTTCTTTAACTTCTTACGTATTATTTCTTCCCCATAATATTTACCTTTTGGTACTTCACTTACCTCTACTTTTGGTTGTACATAGGTTCCCATATTAATATTTTTATGACCACTACCATTTCTCCTCCTGATACTATTGTGATTTGTTCCACTTCTATACATCCCACCTATATGATACTCACCATAACAATCAACCTCTATGTAAAACCACAAATCCGTATGACCATTTTGGGCAATTACTTGACTTTAAATATTTTTGACTAAAAAATCATTTCCAACTAGCAATTTATTATAGTTTAGATATATTTTGGCCAGTTGAAAGTATCTACTAAAACCATGTGGTAAAAATTTTCTGAAAAATAATTAATTTTTTAAGAATTAAAAAAAATTTAATGTCCCCACCACTTCTACTTGTGTATATAACACTTTTTAAAGAATAAAAAAGTTCCTTTAAGTGTCCTTAATGTTAATGGATTTTGAATAAATTATTATTATGATTAATAACTATAAGTATATAGGGTCAAGAAATTTATATGTTAATAATAAATAAAGTTGTACATATCAAAATAAAATCATTTCACAACAAATATTGGAGAAAGATAAACCACATGGATTGAAAGAGAGATAACATCATCCTTATAGGCATCACTTGGATGAACACACTTAGTTTCTATTTCTAGAGCTTTCTATACTCTCACTTATTGATGACCAACAATATTTCCTTTCTTTCCTTGCTTATGCATATAAAGGTCATGTTTCTATATAGAAAACATATGGAATTAGAGACATTTTTGGGTTTCTCTAAAATCTAACTTTAGACATCACTCTCATGCTTGACTAATGCCTATCTAAAACTAGTTAGCAAAATGCTTACCAATATTTCTCTAGCATCATGGAGATCACAACTAATAATTTCTAATTAATGAAGAATATTGTTAGGATAGGTGACATTAACCTTGCGTTCCTAAGTCATTTTCATGTGTCTCCACGTTCATTTGAAAGTATTCTAGGGGACATAAGAGATAAAATATTTGTTATTTATTGCAAATGGAATATTTTAATTGCATCCCATAGAGGTAGCCACTTGTTGGTGACGGTTATAGAGCATTTTGGGAGAATATTCCTCCTAGGCATCCACTTTTTAGGTGGGGAGCACACACTCTTGCATGTTACCCAAAGTAGGGCACTCAAGTTTGCATGTTTTGGTAGTGGGCCATTAGAGCCATTGAATAGTAATGAAGCACATGGGTTTTAATACTTTTGATTGGCTATGGGTTAGGTGCCCATGTGAAGGTCACATGGACATTAGATATTATTTACTATATTTATAGGATATCCACTAAGGGAGGCATGGGTTTTCCAAGTGGTTTTAGCTTGTTGTTTTAGAACAATGGTTTCTCCTCCTCATAAATCTCTATATATTAGAGCCTTGAGTTAGTAATTTTATATGATTCATTTGGAGGTTTAAGATAACAGGGTGTTGTTAGATACTCACATGATTGCAATGAAGCATATTATTGTATACATCTTTTGAGATTAATAATATACTTTCCCTCTTTTTCTAGTGTAGTTTTTTTTGAAAGGGTTTCTCCACATTAATCTAGTGCTATCTTTGGTATTTCTGATTTTATTCTTTACGTTGAATGTGAAATGAAATATTCTACATTGGTAATCTTAGTTTTTGAATTTGGATTACTTTGTTTTTAAGTTCATATTGCAAGATTTATTCACCTTGAATCTCAACATCTTGTATTAGAGCTAATAATTATGTTGAGAGAGGAACACCTTTCTCTTAAGTGTTGAAGGTTTTTTAGCTAAAGTGGGAGATTTTACATTGTAGGTTGTGCAATATTTTGAAGAAGATTGTATACCATGGCCACCAACTCTTGCTAGGATATTGAGAAGTTCACTAGAACTAGTTATGAGATGTGGAAGTTAAAGGTGGATGATCTCCTTGAAGAGAGAGATCAATGGTTATGGATTTCACAAGAATCAAAGCCATCTGCAATAACATGCAAAGATTGGAATAAGATAGACAAGAAGGCATAGGTAACCATAAATTTGGTCTTCTTGAATGTCTCTACAAAAGACACCACATACAAGTTGTAGAGGAAGATAGGTAAAATACACCAGACCAAAATTTTGTCTAACAAGTTATATCTAAAAGATGTTTGCATTCATTAAAATTGAAGGATGTTAATTCTATTGAAAAAAATTGAATGCTTTTAACTTGATGATAAGTCAACGTGAATCAATAAATTTTAAGTTAGAAGATGATGATAAGTGCTTTTTTGTTTCTTTTCTCTTTGCTTGAATCTTGGGAAAATATAATAATTGTCATAAGTAGTGGTGGTATAGAACCAAAGACGGACAATACTATTCATATATCTCTTTCAGAGGAGATGTAGAGAAATTTTGTGAAAGTTGGCTCTCAAGATGCCTTGCATGTATCGATAAGGTCTAAATAGAAAGGACCTAAAGGGGATAAAAGAAAGGACAAGTCAAAAGGATGTTCTAAGACCCCTAGAAAGAGAAGAGTGAAGTGTTGAAATTGTTACAAAAGAGGGCATGCGAAGGAAAGTAAGAACAAGATAAAGAGTGCAAATTCCTCCATGAAAAAGTCCTTTGATGATGATGATTTTAATTCTTTATTTAATTCAACTAACTCTATTTGTAATTATTCTTGAATTATTTATTTAGGTTGCTCCTACCATATGAGTCCTCACAAGGAGCAATTTTCTAAATATTTAGAATATGATGGAGGATCTTGGTTTTTCTCGATGATAAAAATACAAGGAATATTATCAATAATGAAAAGGTAAAGTTGTGTTCTAGTAATAGGAGGGTCAAAACCTAGTTCTAATGTTTTACACATTAAGACGTATAGAAGTTTACTTTTAGTATCCAAGTTGAATGATCCTAAAATATATGTGACATTTGACAAGTCTAGTTGTAGGTTGGTGAGAGACAATTTGGTGATTGCTAAGGGATCTTAGATAGAGAATTTTTTAAGGCTTAATGATTCCACTTTTTGTAACTCTACCAATGTAGCCGACACTAAAAATGCATGTATGTTGTGCCACCATAAATTGGCTTACATAACTAAAAAGGGTCTTAAGACTGTTTTGAATATAAATTTGGTTGATGGTATTTCTAATTATTTTGTTGGAAAAAATGATTTCTATGAGCACTGTGTGTTTGATAAATAGAATAGGTCATCATTTTCTAATGGGGGTAAGTGCACAAAGATGGTGGTAAAAAAGGGGGGTATAAGTGGACACTTTTTTTCTGAAATCAGGTGAACATGAACTTGGAGGCAAAATTTGAAAGTCATCCACTTGGGATATGAAGATAATCAAAGAACAAATATTGTAGTACTCTGAATCTAGTTTCCAAACTACTAAATTTTCTCAAAATTGGATAAGATTAAGGGGGTCAAATCCTTCACGCACGAAAAACAGTCCCTGATTTTTTCAGAAAAACATAACATAGTGTCTGACGTGCGCATCAAAAAATTCATAGTTAGATTTATTATTTTGACAAATCCTTTGGCAAAAAGATAGTTAAGAGTGAGGACTAGAAGATGTGTATTTTTTTGTAATTTTTTGTTGAGTATTTTTTTTTTAATGATTTTTCCAATCGAGCACATCCTGAAAATTAGGTACTTGTTCATGCGCGAAGCATAAGTTGTACTAAAAAAATCGAAAATAATTTTTTTTTTTTAAAATTGTAAATAATCAAGTGCACTACAATAATATATAATTTTTTTAAAATTTGGATAAGTATATCAAAAATTATTAAAAAAATGGTGCACATATGTCTGTGAGAACTATGGAGACACTGGTAAAAGAAATTCAATAATAATATGTTATTTTTGTTCAAATTTTAAAAAAATTATATGGTTAGAAAGCTCAGAAGATGGGTGAAAATATGGTGGCAATTTTAGAAATACCCACTTGATGAAGTGTAAACCGGATGATGACAGAGTTGAGAAACCAAGTTGATAAAATAAAACACGTCAAAAAGGAGGGAAATGGAGGGAAATCAAACTTCCAAACTGTAGCTTTGTCATCTAGGCCTATTTCGAAGCCTAAACAGTCAAAAGCGCGTACGGGGTACCTATGGTATAAAAAGCACGTACGGGGTACTTATGGTGTAAGAAGCATGTTTTTTACTATAAAAAGCGCGTACGCGCTTTTAATGTTTAAATTTTGGGAGTGTGTATAGTATGATATTGTATATATAATATGTGTATATATATAATATATAATTTATATATAATATAAAAATATATAATATATAATATTTATATATATGTATATAATAATATATAATAATATATATATATGTGTGTGTGTCTATATATATATATATAATAAATTAAGTATATATATACACACATATGTGTGTATCTATGTGTATTGTCTCGGACGAAGAAATGAATTTTTCTTTTGAAAATGATTTTTTAAAGAGTCTCTCCCGCTCTCAAGCACGTACAAGGTGCCTCTCTTTCTCTCTCTCTCTCTCTCTCTCTCTCTCTCTCTCTCTCTCTCCCTCTCTCTCTTTCTCTCTCTCTCCCTCCCTCTCCCTCTCTCCCCCACTCTCTCCCTCTCCCCATCTCTCTCTCACTCCTTCTCCCTCTCTCCCCTTCTCCCTTCCTCCATAGCCCATCTCTCTCTCTCTCTCCCTCCAATATATCTTCTTTTTTTTTGCATATATATAAGGTGATAAGAAGATTGACAAGGTGGTCAGTTTTCTTTTTTTTTTAAAAGAAGATAGGATATAAAGTAGAACGTTTGAAGAAGATGGGTGAAAATATGGTGGCAATTTTAGAAATACCCACTTGATGAAGTGTAAACCTGATGATGACAGAGTTGAGAAACCAAGTTGATAAAATAAAACATGTCAAAAAGGAGGGAAATGGAGGGAAATCAAACTTCCAAACTGTAGCTTTGTCATCTAGGCCTATTTCCAAGCCTAAACAGTCAAAAGCGCATACGGGGTACCTATGGTATAAAAAGTGCGTATGGGGTACTTATGGTGTAAGAAGCGCGCTTTTTACTATAAAAAGCGCGTATGCACTTTTAACGTTTAAATTTTGGGAGTGTGTATAGTATGATATTGTATATATAATATGTGTATATATATAATATATTATTTATATATAATATAAAAATATATAATATATAATATTTATATATATGTATATAATAATATATAATAATATTTATATATATGTATATATATATATAATAAATTAAGTATATATATACACACATATGTGTGTATCTATGTGTATTGTCTCGGACGAAGAAATGAATTTTTCTTTTGAAAATGATTTTTTTAAGAGTCTCTTCCACTCTCAAGCACGTAAAAAGTGCCTCTCTTTCTCTCTCTCTCTCTCTCTCTCTCTCTCTCTCCCTCTCTCTCTTTCTCTCTCTCTCTCTCTCTCTCTCCCTCCCTCTCCCTCTCTCCCCCACTCTCTCCCTCTCCCCCACTCTCTCCCTCTCCCCATCTCTCTCTCACTCCTTCTCCCTCTCTCCCCTTCTCCCTTCCTCCATAGCCCATCTCTCTCTCTCTCTCTCTCTCTCTCTCTCTCTCTCCCTCCAATATATCTTCTTTTTGTTTGCATATATATAAGGTGATAAGAAGATTGACAAGGTGGTCGGTTTTCTTTTTTTTTTTAAAAGAAGATAGGATATATAGTAGAACGTTTGAAGAAAATGAACGTATTGGTTTCTTTCTATTGTGTGGATGTATTAGTTGGATAATATTTATGGTTCGTATGGTGTACTAAGGGGTCATATGGTGTATTATGACCCCTTAGGTGTCGTTATGGGTCATATGGTGTTCTATGATCCCTTAGGACACCATATGACCCTTTAGGACTCCATATGGTGTCATTATGGGTCATATTGTGTCCTAAAGGGTCATATGGTATTCTATGAACCCTTAGGATACCATATGATCCCTTACATGTCATTATAGGTCCTATGGTGTGCTAAGGGATCATATAGTGTCCTATGACCCCTTAGGATACCATATGATCCCTTAGATGTTGTTAGGGTTCATATTGTGTTCTAAGGGTCATATGGTGTCCTATGAGCCATTAGGACACCATATGGTATCGTTATGTGTCTTATGTTGTCATATGACCCCTAGGACACCTTATGACCACTTAGGACACCATATGGTGTCATTAGGGCTCATATGGTGTCCTACGATCCCTTAGGACTCCATATGGTGTCATTATGGGTCGTATGGTGTCCTAAGAGGTCATATAGTGTTTTATGACCCCTTAGGACACCATTTGGTGTCATTATGGGTTGTATGGTGTGCTAAGGTGTCATATGGTGTCTTATAACCCCTTAGGACTCCATATGACCTCTTACATGTCGTTATGGGTCACATGGTGTTCTAACAGGTCATATGGTGTTCTATGATCCCTTAGGACTCCATATGGTGTCATTATGGGTCGTATGGTGTCCTAAAGAGTTATATGGTATTCTATGACCTCCCAGGACACCATATAATCCCTTAGGTGTCATTAGAGGTCATATTGTCTCCTAAGAGGTCATATGGTGTCCTAAGGGGTCATAGGATGCCATATGACCCCTCAGGATACCATACGACCCATAACACCACCATATGGTGCCCAAAAGGGTCATATGGTGTTCTATGACCCCTTAGGGCACTATTTGGCATCACTGTAGTTCCTATGGTATTCTAAGGGATCATATAGTGTCCTATGACCCCTTAGATGTTGTTAGGAGTCGTATTGTGTTCTAAGGGTCATATGGTGTCCAATGACCCATTGGACACCACATGGTATCGTTATGTGTCTTATGGTGTCATATGACCCCTAAGACACCTTATGACCACTTAGGACACCATATGGTGTCATTAGCGGTCATATGGTGTCCTAAGGGGTCATATGGTCTCCTACAACCCCTTAGGACACTATTTGACCCCTTAAGACTCCATATGGTGTCGTTATTAGTCGTATGGTGTCCTAAGAGGTCATATAGTATTTTATGACCCCTTAGGATACCATTTGGTGTCATTATGGGTCGTATGGTGTTCTAAGGGGTCATATGGTGTCTTATGACCCCTTAGGACTCCATATGACCTCTTATGTGTCGTTATGGGTCATATGGTGTCCTATGATCCCTTAGGAAACATGCATGGATCCCTAGGATACCATATGACCCCTAAGAATACCTTTTGACCGTAGAGAGGGAGAGAGGGGGAGGAGAGGGAGGCAATAGGAGAGAGATACACCTAAGAGAGGAGGAGACCGAGATAGAGACTGAGAGGGAGAGACAAGAGATAAATGTGTGTGTGTGTGTGTGTGTGAGAGAGAGAGAGAGAGAGAGAGAGAGAGAGAGAGAGAGAGAGAGAGAGAGAGAGAGAGAGAGAGAGAGAGAGAGAGAGAAGAGGAGAGAGAGAGAGAGAGAGAGAGAGAGAGAGAGAGAGAGAGAGAGAGAGAGAGAGAGACTTAAGTGAAAAATAGAAAGGGAGGTGGGGAGGTAGGGAGAGAGTGGGAAAGAGATACACTTGATAGAGGAGGAGAGTGAGATAGAGAGATAGAGGTAGATAGGGAGAGAGACTTAAGAGAGAGAGAGAGAGAGAGAGAGAGAGAGAGAGAGAGAGAGAGAGAGAGAGGAGAGAGAGAGAGAGAGAGACTTTATAGAAGAGGCGAGAGAGAGAGAGATAAAGGTTGATAGCCAGAGATATGATAGAGAGAAGGAGAGAGACTTGAGAGAAAGAGAAATGGAGCGAGAGGGGGAGAGATAAAGAGAGTTAGAGGGAAAGAAATACTTGACAAAGGAAGAGAAAGGGAGGGGGAGGGAGAGGGAGAGAATGAGAGAGAGAGACACTTAAGAGATGGGGAGAGAGTGAGAGATAGAGATATTTGAGAGAGGGGGAGAAAGAGAGGGATATATGAAAGAGAGAAAGAGGGTGAGGGAGATGAGAAAGAGACGGAGAGATACCCGAGAGAGGGAAGAGAGTAGAGAGGGAGATGCCTAAGAGACAAAAAGGTAGGGGTTAAGGAAGAGAGAGGGGGAATGTAGGGAAGAGATGAGAGACATAATGCTGATATGAGCATGCTGATTACTGAAATTTGACTAAGTCTGAAATTTATAAGAATACTCAAAAAAATAGAATCTGCATTATAACTCTTAGAGATCTGGAACCACTCTCAAACATCCTAACAATATATACATAAAATATAACATTTAAGTATCACTTATACTTAAATGTTATATTTTATGTATATATCCTATTGAAAAACCTAATGGAATGTAAATGAATTGCATTTTATTGATAGACAGAACCGCGTACGTGCTTTTAGTTTTTAAACTGTGTACGCAGTTAGTATGCTTTAAACCATGTATGTGGTTAGTATTCTTTAAACCGTGTATGCGGTTATTATGTTTTAAACTGTGCATGCGGTTTAGCTTTGGTTAGGCTCGGCAAAACGAGCCTAAACGCGTACGGGGTTCTTTAAATTTGAAATATCCTGTGCGCGTTTTGGTGTTTTTCATGTTTTTTTTTTGGTGTGTCCACTTTTCTGACCACCATCTTTGTGCACTTACCCATGGTGCCAATAAGTTTGAGAGATTATTAGAGATCATTCATTGTGATGTGTTTCGGCTAGTGGCTGTTGACTATTTTGGAAATTATTGTTGTTATGTTACTTTCATTGATGATGTTTCAAGATACATGTGGATTTATTTATGCATGCAATATCTATGGTATTAACTAAGTTTAAGGAATTTAAAGACTTAGTTGAGAAACAATTATATTATAAGATAAGGATGTTGAGATTTGATAATGGGGGTGAATATTGTTCTAGTGAATTTGATG
This sequence comes from Cryptomeria japonica, assembly GCF_030272615.1. Classification (NCBI taxonomy): domain Eukaryota; kingdom Viridiplantae; phylum Streptophyta; class Pinopsida; order Cupressales; family Cupressaceae; genus Cryptomeria; species Cryptomeria japonica. The sequence goes on along the minus strand of NC_081408.1, from coordinate 761,200,745 downwards.
AGTTTTGTTGTAAGCATGCATTTATTATTGAGTAGTGTACTAGTCCTTATATTACCCACAACAAAATGGGACCATAGCAAAAAGAATGAATTGAACCTTTGTGGAAAGAGATAGAAGCGTGTTGAGTGGTGCTAAGATTGATAGATGCTTTTGAGTAGAAGTTGTAAGTACTGCATATTAATTGATTAATCAATCTCCTTATTCAACTCTTATCAATAATTTTCCTTATGAAGTGTGGATAGGTAGAAAGGCTTTTGTTTCAAACTTAAGGGTCTTTATTTGTGAGGATTTTCTTAGGTGCCTCAAGAGAAGTGATCTAAACTAGATCCAAAAGTATGGAAATTCATCTTGTTTGGTTATAGTGAGATTGTAAAAGGATATAAGATTTATTATCCTCTAACACATAAATATTATTTTCTAGATATATGATTTTTTAGGGAGTTTAGAATCCTCTAACACATTCAACTCAGGTACCACTTGATACGATCTATTTTGGAGGATGACTAGTTACGACTTGAAAAGATTCACACAAGTGAAAATCCTATAGATATGTTCATGAAGGCAATCACACAAGAGAAGCTGACTTCATCATCAATTTCTATTGGAATTCTTGACTGAATATCATAGAATTAAGGAACAACCAAGTCTAGGTGTTTTATCTAGTGAGAGCTGCAAGTGCAGCAGTGTCATTTGGGATCAGTCTCCAAGTGGGATATTATTTGGTGTGGAGCCTGATCAGTATCCAAGTGGAAGATTGTTGAAATGTTGTGATTGATCATGCAACTAATGTACACTCATAATGTATCCATGTGGGGCCGAACCAAGACTTGAATCAAGGTCAAAAACTAGGAATGTGAGATACATGATATGGATGATGACAAGGATGGTTGAGAATAAAGAGAATTTGAATGGATTGTGGTACGCTCCAAGTGTAGGGTACTTTTAAAAAAAATTATACATGATGCCAAGGTACTTGTCCAAGGTGTCATAAGAACGGTTTTCACCATGAATAAAAAAATTATGTTTCCTTTTCTCTCTTTTTTAATTTTTATGCAAAACCAAATCCTTTAGGTGTGGATATGTTAAATGATACACAGGATATTTATAAGTTTTTAAAAATCTAATAATAGGACAAACTATGGACATATTATGCAATGTCATGGCATAATAGGACCTATTATGCCATCATGGCATAATAGGTCCATAATTGGTCCTATCATACTAAGTAAACATGTCGAATTAGCATAGTTGCAGTGTTGGAGATGAATTAGATGATGAAGTTGGCAATTTTTGAGAAAATCATGTCATGTTGTGGCTTAGTAGGTCCTATTATGGCATAATAGGTGGACTATTATGCAATGTCATGGCATAATAGGACCTATTATGCCATGATGGCATAATAGGTCCTATTATGCCATGACATGACATAATAGGACCAACTATGGATCCATTATGCAATGTCATGGCATAATAGGACATATTATGCCATCATGGCATAATAGGTCCATAATTGGTCCTATCATAGTAAGTAAACATGTCGAATTAGCATAATTTTAGTGTTGGAGATGAATTAGATGATGAAGTTGGCAATTTTTGAGAAAATCATGTCATGTTGTGGCTTAATAGGTCCTATTACGGACCTGTTATGCCATGATGGCATAATAGGTGGACTATTATGCAATGTCATGGCATAATAGGAGCTATTATGCCATGATGGCATAATAGGTCCTATTATGCCATGACATGATATAATAGGACCAACTATGAACCCATTATGCAATGTCATGGCATAATAGGACATATTATGCCATCATGTCATAATATGTCCTATTATGCCATGACATGACATAATGTGTCCATAATTGATCCTTTTATACCATCACATGACATAATAGGACCATAATAGGACCTTTATGCTATGACATGACATAAACCTAAGCCTAAACTTTGATATCTAAAATTTGAAGAGTAATGTTAATTAATTTTAAGGTTATACTAATTTAGTGGTAACTTTTGTATTGCCTAATGAGGATTAAGAAAAATTTAGGTACATATGTTCGGTTTTATTTCGATTTCATTTTCGAACATTTTTGTTTTTGTTTCCATTTCATTTTCGTTTTTTTGTTTGTGTCGATTTCGTTTTGTTAATTATCTAGGTTTGGTTTTGATTTCTAAATTTGTTGATTACGTTTTAGGGTTAACTGTTCAAAAATATTTTAGATCAAAATCAAGAATTTACAAATATAAAAAATAATTTATTTATAGGCTACTATAAAAAAAAACTAAAATAATACAAAAAAAACTAAATAATACACAAAAAAAAAGAAAAATATACAAGAAAATTATGAAATGTGAAAATAGATGACTGAATGTGTACCTGGGATAGTGGTGGAGGCTTGAAATGGAAACCACAGCACGGGGGCCCATTTTTGATCTCCTCTTGTCAATTCACTGTCATGGTGAAAATGAAAAAATTGCCCCAAAAAAATGGTAAAACTAGAATTTAAAAACGGGGGCCCGTTTTTTCAAAACGGCCCCCCGTTATTTAAAAACGGCCCCCCGTTATTTAAAAATGGCCCCCCATTTTTTTTAGAAATGGGGGCCCATTTTATTTAGCTTCGGCCCCTCGTCATCTTTCAGCTCGGGAGGCCGAACCATTAACGGGCCCCCATTTTTTGAAAATGGGGGCCCGTTTTGTAGAGCACGTTTTCCAATGTACAGACTTCTGTGAATTTGTGACTCATTAGCTTGCACATACCCTTAGGTATAGTTTGTAATTATAATTTTATAGTTATTGTCAAATTATGATTAAATTAGGGCTAGACGTTAACACAACTTATATTAACCCTATCCCTTACCCCAAGCTTTATCTTAGAATTGTAGTTTTGAATTCCTTAAAAAATTCTTTAAGAATTCTGAATCAATTTAGTTATCCAATTTTAGATTGTCTTAATTTAGTGATAAGAATCTTGTTAATCTTTGGAGATCCCTAAAATGGTAGAAACATAATTGATATCTAAATAATTATGTTAGAGAATCGGTTGTTGAAAAGAAAAATCGATAATTAATTAATAATTCTTCATCTAAAAGTTTAATGCACTATATTTAACTTATTATGGAAATTTTTCTTTAATCATATATTTATGCATACTTTATAAAAAAATTATAAATAACTAAAAAAATGTAACTAAAATAAGATAAAAGGGTAAATAACCCTTTAAGTTAAAATAGGTGTAAAAGATGAAATACTTGTTTAGAAATTACAATTATAATTGAGGATTAAGTTAATGTTAGGGCCTAATCAAGGTTAGGTATAATTTTTAATTATAATTACTATTTTAATTATGATTAAATAAGGATTGAATTAGACTTTAACTAAAGTTATATCAACCTTAACCCTAACCCCAAGATTTATCTAAGAATAGTAACTTTAATTATAACCTAACATTAATCCTAGATCCATAATCCTAATCTAACCCCAATTCAATCATAAGAATAAACTAACTCTTAAATGAATCCTAACCCTAATTAAAACGTATCTTGAACAATAACCTAAACACTAAGGTAATATTAACCCTAAACTCAACCTAAAATTGACCCTAACCCTAATTAAACCTTTATGCTAATGCAATCCATAACGTAACCCTAACTAAATGTTAGCCTTAACCCTAACACTAAAATTAAGCTTTATTATAGAACCCTAACCCTAACAACATGCATTATCTTGGTGATTCTGCTCTTGTTGCTGTTCTACAACAATAACTTGATGTGGTTCTGTAGCAACAGTCTTGCAGTGATTCTGTGGGGGCTTCCCCACTTGATTTTTGTTTGAAGGTTCCTAATCATAGTGTTTCCTGGATGGTTGTATGTCATAGGCGAAAGGGAAAATCTACCCCCCTTTCCCAACCCCCCTATTGTCAAGTTTTGGGTATTTCTCCCCACTCTTGAGTTGGGTTGGGTTTTTGCTAGTTTAATAGGTTTGTTTGGCCTATCCGACTTTGGTCTTTTGGGGTTTGCACCCCTTCTTGGTCTATTTAAAATTGATAGTCTTTGGCTATGTAAAGGGTCAGCGCCCTATTTAACACTTCTTTTTCAATCCAAAACATGCATTATCCTTGAACCCTTCCTAACACTATATGCAACCCTAATTGAATTGTAATACATATTAGTTGAATACTAACTCTAATCCTGACATTAGTTCTAGTCAATCCCTAATCTTAATTGAACCCCAATGTTAACCTAACCAATAACTTAACCCTAACCTTGAACCCAAGCTTTATTATAGAACCCTAACCGTAACATCGTGCTTTATCCTTAAATCCTAACCCTATTTGAGTCCTAACACTAAATATAACCCTAATTGAATTGTAATAATATCCTAATTGCACATTAACTCTAACCCTAACACTAAATCTAATTGATCCTCAACCCTAACCCCAAAATTAACCTAGAATAGTAATCTTAGTTGTAGCCTAACTTTAACCCTAACCCCAAACTAACTTTATCCATTACCCTAATCTAACCGTAATTGAACCATAAACACAATTCAACATTAAATTTAACCTTGAGACCAATTAAACCCTACCTCAAATTCAAACTATAATCTAAGCATAATTGAAAAATAAACCTAACCCTATTTGAACCATAATCCTAATTGAATGCTAACATAAAGGCCATAACCCTAATATAATTGGAGCCTAACCCTAATTAAACTTAAATCCTAACTGTAAGTGCAATTAAACTCTAAAGATAATCAAAGTCTAACCATAATTGAATCTTAACCCTAATTAACTCTAACCTTGACTCTAACTAAAATACTCCCCTCCAATCCTAACCTAATTTTAACACTAAATCTAATTGTAAATGAACCATAACCCTAATTAAGCTATAAATCTAACCCTATTTGAACCCTAACCATAATCCTAACCTTAACCCTCACCCTAGCCCTGAATTAAATCCTAACCATAACCCTAAACCTAACCCTAAACCTAACCTAACCTTGAATAAAATCCCAATCCTAATCCTAACCATTATCCTGTACCCTAAGCCTAACCATAAACCTAACCATAACCCCAACTATAATGTAAATTCTAACCCTAACCATAATACTAAGCCCTAAGCCTAACCATAATCATAACCCCAACCCTAACCCTAACCCTAACCATGATGTAAATCCTAAACCTTACCCTAACTATGACATGAATGCTAACCCTAGCCATAATCCTAACCATAAGTATAAAGCCTAACCCTAACCCTAAGATTAACCCTCAAACCCTAATCCCAATGATGATGTGAATCCTAATAGGTAACCATAACCATATTTCTTACCGTAATCTTAAGCCCTAAGCCTAACCATAATCCTAACCCTAATCATAATGATGATGTAAATCATAACCATAACCTATCCCTGATCCTTACCATTATGTAAACCCTAACCCTAACCCTAACCTAACCCTAACCCTAACCATCATGTAAATCCTAACCATAGCTGTAACCATCATGTAAAGCCTAACCCTAGCCATAATCCTAACCATAACCCTAAACCCTAAGCCTAACCATATTCCTTACCCTAA